>NW_026087435.1:0-69153 GCF_022539395.1 Myiozetetes cayanensis | reverse complement strand
GCTTGGCTTGGAGAAAGAGCTGCACAAGACAGTGGGTTTCTGTGGCTGGGTTTTGGTAGCAGGGGGGGCTCCAGGGGTGGCTTCTGTTGGAAGCTGCCAGAAGCTTCCCCTGCCCCGTGGAGCCAATGCCAGCTGCTCCAGGATGGACTTGCTGCCGCTGGCCAAGGCCGAGCCCATCAGGAGCAACAGGAACAGCTCTGGGATAACAGATTTAGGGACAGAAGGAATTGCAGCCAGGGAAGAGCGGAGTGGGAATGTGGAAACAGCAATGCAGACCCCAAGGGTGGGGCAGAAGGAGGGGCAGGAGGTGCTCCAGGCACCAGAGCTGAGGCCCCGCAGCCCCTGGGGGAGCATCGGGGTGCAGAGACCCCCCTGCATCCCCCTGGAGGCTCCCACGCTGGAGCAGGGGGATGCAGGAAGGAGGCTGTGACCCCGGGGCAGGCCCAGGATGGAGCAGGTCCTGGCAGGGACCTGCAGCCCGTGCAGAGGGAAGCCCAGGCTGGAGCAGGTTTTTCCTTGGCAGGACTCGTGGCCCATGTGGGGGACCCATGCCGGGTCAGCTCATCCCTGAAGGACTGACCCCATGGAGGAGGGACCCACAGGACAGCAGGGTGGGAAGAGCTCCTGCCCGAGGGATGGACTCACTGCAGAGGTCCATCCAGGACTGTCTCCCGTGGGAGGGACCCCACGGGAGCAGGGAAGGATCCAACTCCTCTCCCTGAGCAGTGACAGAAACAACAACTGACTGTAACCCCCATTGCCGTCCCCCTGCACCGCTGGGGGGAGGAGGGAGAGCTGAGAAAGATAGAGGGGTGGGGGGAAGGTGTTTTTCAGACTGTTTTATTTCTCACTCTTTGGCTTTTATCCTGTTAGTAATAAATTTAAGTACTATCCCTACTTTGAGTCTGTTTTGCCCATTAGGAAGCGACTTTCTCCCCACCCTTATCTCTACTCAGGAATCCTCAGCTGTTTTTTTTCTCTCCTCTGTGGAGTTGCAGAGGGAGGGGGAGGTAGCAGCTTTTAGTGGGTGTTTGAAATCCAGCCAGGGTCAACCCACTAAACCAACCCATGTGCTTGAGGCCCTTTTGTGATGTCACAGCCTACCCTCTCCATTCCGGAATAGCCCTTGGCAACCAAAGAACCAACACCCCACAAGGTCAGAATGCAGCCCCACCCATGTGCCCCTTTATGATGTCCCAGCCCATCCTCTCCATTCTGGAATAGCCCCTGGAAACCAAAGAACCAACGCCCCACACCCCCACAGTGCAGCCCCACCCATCTGCCATGGGACTCTTTGGGAAGTCACGGCCTTTCCCCCAGGAAAGAAAGCCTGTAACCTTCGGGTTTCAGGTGCAGTTGGTGGGCCACCCTGGGCACTCCATGGGCAGCAAGAGCTTTCTGTCCTGCCACCTTTTGTCTGGCAGGAATCTTTGTCCAGATTCAAATTTGGCAGTCGGACTGACAATTCCAGCGCGGGGCTCCTGCAAGCGAACGACAGCCCTGCCCTCCAGGAAAGAAACCCCTTCCCCTCGGTCTCTTTTCCTCTTCCTTCAAATACAACCTGCAGGGCAGCTTTCTGCCATCTCTTCTCTTGGGAATTGTGAAGATAGACCCGCTCCCATGTTTAACACCTCAGGCAAAACCACCCTGTTAACACCTTTCCCAACCTTCCCCATCCTTTCCCAAAGCTGAGATGTGGAAAGAACAAGTGCCCTTGTCCCTGGCTGTGCTGCTGTGCTGGGAGTCTCTTCCCTCCAGCTCTGCACACAGGCACTGCCCCTGCAGCTCCAGAGAAGGGCTGAAGAAGCATCTTCAACACAGAAATCAGGGCAGGTGTATCAGGGACTGTTGATATTTTTTGGTCTTTGTTTGGCCAAGCCACCTGCAAAAGTTTTGTTCTTTGCCTGCCAAGTTCACTGATAAACGGGAGCTTCGTCCTTGGAGAGAGAGTTTCTTGTATAAACTGTTTTAATTGGTGTTCTGTGATCGGTTGGTTGTCTGTAGAGGACATTTGAAGGAGAAACTGAAGAGGAGAGGATGAACTAAAGCCCCCAGGCCAAATAGATCAGACCCCTTGAGTGAAACAGCGCAAGTGCGAGGGGAATCCCCACGTTCTCCCACATGGCTGAAGGGGGGCACTCACAGAATGCGGGAGGGACCGAGGGCCTCTGGCTGGGCGGTGCTGCCACACCGGCCCAGGGAGACGTCGCCGGTTCATTGGATAAAAATGCAGGTGGCTCGATCTGGGGGCTCTCAAGCTTCATTCACATGAAGGACAACGTTGCCTTCTGCGGGGACGCCGCTATCTTTGTGAGCCTGCTGACCCTCCAAGGATGCAGCCTCTGCTGGGGGGAATTCTGGTTATCCTGGGATCAGTAAGATAACCTTGTAAAACACACCTAAGTGAGTGGGGGTTTCCCTGAGGGCTCAGTTCACTGCTCTCCTTTTCCTGTCTCTCAGGTTCCCGTTTACTTGGCCACTTTTTGTAATAAATATTGGGCTTATTGTTGAGCTCTCTGCAGTGTCTTGGTTGTCAATCTCAGCATCCTTTTGAACTCACCCTGTTACAGCATCCCACAGGTACCATTGCTGATATCCTGGGTTTTCCTTAGATGGGGCCTTGCCATCAAAGGCAGGAGCGGCTGGAGAGAGGGCAGGGAGGGGGGTCAGGCTGGTGGGATAATGCTGGCGGGCCGTGAGCCCAGAGCCGGCAAGGCCTGGGGCCAACAGGGTGTCAGGAGAGGACTGGGAGCCCCCAGGGAGGAGGAAAGCTGGGCAGGCCCCAAGGCTCCTGGGCCTCTCCCTTACCAGCCCTTTGCCCAAGGCCCCAAGGCAGAGGTGGGCTCAGCCCCTGGGCAGGAATGGGACACAGGCTGAGCCCCAGGGACAGCAGACACAGGCGGCCTGAGCTCTTCTTCCTGCAACATCTCCCTGGGGCAGCCCAGCCAGGCCTGAGGCTCTCCAGGACAGGCCAAGCCCAGCCAGAGAGGGCTCAGCCCTTGGAGGCTGCACTCACTCCAAA
Source organism: Myiozetetes cayanensis (assembly GCF_022539395.1). NCBI lineage: Eukaryota > Metazoa > Chordata > Aves > Passeriformes > Tyrannidae > Myiozetetes > Myiozetetes cayanensis. The sequence goes on along the minus strand of NW_026087435.1, from coordinate 66,131 downwards.
GGGAATAAAACATCAACCTAGAGGACATCCTGGCCCCAAATGGAGAACTGGAAATGTCAAGGATAAAAAAGCCACCTCCCTCCATTATCCAAGGAATGTTTCCAGCTCTTTACTAAAAGCATCCAGGACTCAGTCACCCCATTTTCTCTCTGTCAGGGGTTTGCAGGGGCTGCTTGGAAAAAGGAACCCCTGGGCCCCATTGCAGATGGTGGGGCTGCACTCTGGGGGTGTCACCTTTGGCTCTTGGGTTCCAGGGGCAATTGGAGTCAGTGAGCTGGGCTGGGGACGAGGGGCAGCACTGGCTGGCCTGGCTCTGGTGCTGGCCCAGCAAATGGAAGTGTCCCCATGGGGGCAGCTCTGAAGGGCCCAAGAAGTAAATGCTGCCCCAGGGCAGGCTGTGCCAGGGGTGAGTGTGCAGGGGGGAAGAGGCTGGGCCAGGCAGGGCTGGGCAAGAATGGCCATGCCAGGGGAGGGATCTCCCCCTGCCTCCAGGGCCCAGCCCCTGATGGGAGGGCTTGGGCAGGGCCTGGTGAGTGGCTACAGCACAACTCACTGTGGGTTGGAAGGCACTGCTGGGATATCCTGCCTGGGAGGGAAAACTGAACTCTATAAATACACCAGACTCCCTGTGGTCTCCCTCTTTCTCCTTCCCTCTGGGCTCTCCTGCTGCCTAAACCATGTGAGTCAGTAACTGTTTTTTTCCTCCTCTCCTCTTCCTGTCTCTTCTCTCTTCTTCCTCTCCAGCTGGTACCATGTGAAGCATCGACTCATTAGTAACCTTTTTTTTTCTTCTCTCTCTCCTTCTCTCTTTCTTTATTCCTTTTTATTTGTTTTCTTTTACTCTTTTCCTTCTCTTGTGGGTAACTTAAAAGCAATTAACTGTGTTTGACTAAAGCTGGTATATGGATTGTTTTAGTGGATGTTTCCTGTGGAATGGGTCTTTGTGCTGAATGTTTAATGAAATGCTTTTTCCTTGGTTGTATTTTACTCCTGTAAAAGCCTTTTGGCAAAATATTGTGTCTTTATCACTAACTTAAAAAGAATTTCTCTTAGAGAAGAGCGTGGGACTCTTTCTCTGGACTCTAATTAGAGGTTATATCAAAGCAAAAGGCTTTTGAAAAGTCTTAAATAAAAAATGCAAATGCTCTGGGCAGTTTATAGCCTAATCCAGAGCACACGACATTGGCAACCAAAGAACCAACGCCCCACACCCACACACTGCAACCCTACCAGTGTTGCATGGGCCCCTTTGTGATGTCACAGACCTATCCTCTCCATTCTGGAATGGTCCCTGGAAAACAAAGAGCCAACACCCCACAGCCCCAGAGTTCAGCCCTACCTGTGTGCAATGGACCCCTTTACACAGCCTAATCCCTCCATTTCAGAATGGTCCCTGGAAAACAAAGAACCCACACCCCACAATGTCCCAGTGTAGCCAAACCCATGTGCCATGGGACTCTTTGTGATGTCACAGCCTGTCCTCTCTATTCAGTTATCCACACTGGCAACCAAAGAACCAATGCCCCAAACCCTCATAGTGCAGCCCTACCAGTGTTCTCTTGTCCCCTTTGTGATGTCACGGCCCATCCTCTCCATTCCAGAATGGCCCCAGCAACCAAAGAATCAACGCCTCAAACCCCACAGAGCAGCACAACCCATGTAAGTGTTGCCCCCTGTCATGGTCTGTATTCTCCATTCTGGAAAACCCCCTGAATACCAACGATCCAATGCCCCACATTATCAGAATGCAGTCCCGCCCCAAGCAGGGGTGTATGACAATACATAAATATCCTTTAATAGAGGGCTGTTATTTTTCCTTTCTCCATACTTGCTCCCCATACTTGGAGCTTCTTAATTTTGGATTTACAATTGCTTAGAGGGAGGAGTTTGGTCTTCCTTCTAACTCATCCTCCTTAGGAAAACACTCGTGTTTCATTAAACTGAGAGACATGCAAAATTCATGTTTTGTTTACACCCCAGAGATCTTGCAGGCTCTTCCCATGTCCCTTTGCCCCTCTCAGAGAACTTGTGTGGACACCTTCCCTGCCTGCACCAGGTGATTTCACAAAACTGGGAGTGGGGGTTTTTCATGGAGAAGGACCTTGGGGTGTTTTGAGGCCACTCTGGTGGGGGATTGCCAGTGATTGCTTGGCAGGGCAACACCTCCCCACAAGCCCTGGCCATGCCAACATGACCACACCCAGCCCTTCCACCAGGCCCAAGCCCATCAGAAATGTATTCTGGATTCCTTGATCCCAAAGCATCTTTGTGACTCCCACATGTATTGACAATGTCTGAGGGATAAATCCAGATCAAACCTATTCCCTGGATTGGACATGGAGACATGAGCCCCTCGAGTGAAAACATCTCCATTCCCTGTGCCCAAAGGAAACTGTGTGTCCATAAACCATAAACCACGCGATCCAGCTGCGGGTGTGCTCTTCTCTGTGCCCACACCGATGCTCCCCTGGCTGCACAGGCACACAGGGGCAGAGGCCCTGCTGTGCTCAGGGCTATGGAGGTGTGCAATGCTCAGGTGCTTCTGCTCCCGGGGAGAACAAACATGGATTTCTCTCCCTGACTGCACCTCTGCCTCCCACAGTCCCTCCCGGAATGGGGCTGAGCTGCCCAGTGACAGCCCTGGAGATACAAAGGGGTGGCTGGAGAGACACGAAGGGTCTGTGGAGCTACACGGTGAGAGAAAGGGGAGACGTCTGCGGCCTGAGCTCAGCTGAGACATCCACCAGACCCTCAAACCTTCATATTCATACTGGTTCTACTGCCCCTCCTTTCTTTCCTTGGATTTTCTTTCCAAACCTAAATCCCAGCCAAAAGTAATTTTTAGCCCTGGCTGGACCCAGAAAGGCCCATGCCATTGGAGCGTTAAAATACCATGTGAGGTCACAGGGTCACATCTGTTCCTGCATCAAAATTGTCATCAGTTGGCAGATAGAGGTTTGTCGTAATGTTAAAGTTTTAGAAAAAAAGAGCTCTGCATATTCCCATGTGGGCTGGGTTTGATGTCCCCACATGAGCCCCGTGCAGCAGGTTTTTGTTAAAAGTCCTGGAGACAAAGAGCTGCTTCAGGGGGACATTTCACCTGACCCTTCTCCTTGGATGAGGCAGAAACATCCCCTTTCTCTTGCCCTTCTCGGTGTGGGGGGCGAAAATCGCCCTTGTCAGGGAGCCCCTGCAGGCTCTGCCCCTCCGGTGATCCAACAGCGGCCCCTGCTGACCGGGATTGGAATTGCGCCAAAAAGCGAGGAATACCGGACTGTTTCCTTTTTTTTGAGGGGGATTTTTGGTACAGGATTACTCGATGATCCTTGTGGGTCCCTTCCAACTTGGAATATTGGGTGTGATTCTGTGAAGTTCCACAGGGCTGTGTGTGAGGAGAGAGCAGGGGCTGAGCAAAGCAGAGCAGGGCAATGGCAGCACAGCCCTTGAGCACTGTGAGGACACAGCACAGGATCCAGATCCAGAGGGGAATGGCTGACCCTGGAAGAAGGGTGGGTCACAATGTGGACAAAATATGTCTAGGAGGGAGGAGCACTGGAGTGCTGCTGAGAGGGGCAGGACAGGGCGTGTCCTGGGCACAGGGCAGGACACAGGCTGTGTGGATCAGGCGTGCAGCAGTGATGGGCAGAGCTGCTTTGGGGAAGGCAGGAGGATGATTGCTTCCTTCAGCCCCCAGGGGACTCTGAACAAAAGGGGGTGATTTTCAACACTTCCCAATGGGTTCAGGGTAGAGTGTAACACCTGGGAGGTGCTGAAATGCTTTAGGTTTCAGAGCCATCCACCTGGAACCACAAACCACACAAAAACCGGGCTTGGGGTGGTGTCAAACAGGGGAAAAAGGAGATGTGGGATGGAGCCACATGGGTGGGAAAATTCTTGTCTAGTAAATCCTCAGTAATGGGAATGTGGAAGGGGCACGGGGCTGAGCTCTCTCCAGAGCCACAACTGGGCAGGGCATTCATTTCTTGATCCTCACAGATGACAGATGGTGGATCTGGGATCCCCACAGTGTCTCAGTGTGTGCAGCACCTGGGGGAGCTGCAGGCTCTCAGCCTGTGCCTTTCTCCTCCCAGGCAGCTGGTCCAGCTCCCAGGCAGGCACAGCCACCAATGGTGAAGGATTCCCTCCTCACACACTCAGTGACCCTCAGCATCAGGGCCAAGGCTGCCCAGCTGCCACCACCAGGACATGAGGAGGTTCATCAGCTGGGATCTCACTGGGCTGGAATGGCATATCCTGCTCACTGCTTCCTCTCCCCATCACACCTTCTCTGGTCTCTTCTCTTTTTCTAAGAGCCCATGTCAGCCAGTTGGGCAGATTTGCATGAGCTGGCTGGTTCCACATTCATCTAAAGGATCAAGATGGGAGCTGGGGGAGGAGTTCAGTGTCTGGGATGGTCCCTGCACAGGACACCAAGAATCATGAGCTCTACATTTCTCTAACAGACAGCAACCCCTCGACTAAGACAATATTCCCTGTCAGAGGCAAGTGATAACTTGTGAGCCCTTTCCACTCTTCTTTCCTCCTGGATATGTTTTGTCCACATTGTGACCCACCCTTCTTCCAGGGTCAGCCATTCCCCTCTGGATCTGAATCCTGCGCTGTGTCCTCACCTTGCTCCTCTTGTCGTCCGCCCCCATCAGCACCCTCGTCCTGGAGAGATGGGGCCACTGAGCACTGGGAGAGCCCAGCCTGGAGACATCCCCATGCCCATCAGTTCCCTCTGATGCTCTCCCTGCCCTGCACTCCCTGCTGTCCCCGTGTCTCTGCCCCCTCACCTGAGTGGGACCAACCCCACCCCCAGCTCCCCTTTGGGCTCAGCCCGCTTGGGGCAGTGCTCAAGGGCTGTGCTGCCATTGCCCTGCTCTGCTTTGCTCAGCCCCTGCTCTCTGCTCACACACAGCCCTGTGGAACTTCACAGAATCACACCCAGTATTCCAAGTTGGAAGGGACCCACAAGGATCATCGAGTCCAACTCCTGAGCCTTCCCTGGACCATCCCCCAGAGTCACACCACGTGCCCGGGAGTATCGTCCAAACGCTTCTTGTACTTGCACCAAACCAGCGGTGCTGAACTCCCACACAGGCACCTCCTGCTCCCAGACAGCAGCATCTCCAGCCTCTGGGTAAGGGAGAGGGGATGCAGCCATCACCTAAGTTATCCCAAACAGGGCATTCCTGTCCAACCTTGATGTCTGCCTCACCCCTCTGGGAGGATCTGTGGGCATGTGCTGGAAATTCCTGGAGGTGCTGCCATTCCTGGAGGAGCTGCATTTCTGCTGTTCCCCCCACTGTCTTGGCTTTAGCTCTCCTGAAGGAAACATTTGTTTGGAGAGACCTCAAAACACCCCTAGGTCCTTCTCCATGAAATACACCCCTCCTCCCAGTTTTGTGAAATCATCTGGTGCAGGCAGGGAAGGTGTCCACACAAGTTCTCTGAGAGGGCCAGAGGCAAATGGGAAGAGCCTGGAAGATCTCTAGGCTGGAAACAAAGCATGACTGCATCTCTCTCAGTTTAATGAAACACAAGTGTGTGGCTATGGAGGATGAGTTATGAGGAAGACCAAACTCTTCCTTCTAAGCAATTGTAAATCCAAAATTAAAAGGCTCCAAGTGAGAAAGTATGGAGAAACAAAAATAACAGACCTTTATTAAAGGATATATGTGTATTGGCAAAATAATGAAAGACCACAAAACCAACCAAATAATCCTGTATCAAAAATCCCCCTCAAAAAAAGGAAAGAGTCCGGCACTCCTCGCTTTTTGGCGCAATTCCAATCCCGGTCAGCAGGGGACGCTGTTGGATCATCGGAGGGGCAGAGCCTGCAGGGGCTCCCTGACAAGGGCGATTTTTGCCCCACACACCGAGAAGGGCAAGAGAAAGGGGATGTTTCTGCCTCATCCAACCCTAACTCTAACCCTAACCCTAACCCTAACCCTAACAACCCTAACCCTAACCCTAACCCTAACCCTAACCCTAACCCTAACCCTATCCCTTACTCTGATCAAAAAGTTACCTAAATCCTAACCCTAACCCTAAACCCTAATCCTAACCCAAACCCCAACCCTAACTCTAAACCTTAACCTTACCCCTAACCCTAATCCTAACCCTAACCCTAACCCTAACCCTAAAACTTAAGCCTATGCCTTAGCCTAAGCCTAACCCTAAACCCTAACCCTAACCCTAATGAAAGGGACATTGTTGATATCATTGGGGACGAGTGTCATCACAGGGGATTGGTGAAAACAAAGAGACAACTGTGATGTCAGAGGGACATCAGTGACATCACAAGTACATGGCTGACATCAAAGAGATATCAGTGACATCATTAGGGATATTGGTGACATCACAGGGCACAGTGGTGACATCACAGGGACATGAGTGACATCATTGGGTACCAGTGACATCACAGGGGGACTGTTGAAAACAAAGGGACAAGCACAAGGAAATCAGTGACATCACAGGGGTCTGGTGACATCACAACGATATCACGGGGACAAGGTGCCACGTCTGGTTACAGTGGTGACACCACAGGGACAGCTGTGACATCATTTAGGAACCAGTGAAATCACAGGGGGCTGGTTAAAAAAAGGGGACAGTCATGATATAAAAAGGGACATCACTGACATGAAAGGGGTCTGATGACATCACAGGGACATCAGTGACATCATGGGGACATGGTGCCACCACTAGGGACAGTAGTGACATCACAGAGACAGCAGTGACACCACTGGGGACCAGTGACATCACAGGGGACTGGTGACAATAATGGGAAGACGTGATGTCGCAGGGATATTGGTGACATCACAGGGGATATCAGTGACTGCACAAGGCCAGGGGTGACATCACAGAGACACCAGTGACATCATCGGGGACATTGGTTCCATAACACGGGACAGTGGTGACATCACAGAGACAGCAGGGACCTCATTGGAGACCAGTGACATCACAGGGGACTGCTTACAGCAATGGGAAAGCCGTGATGTCACAGGGACATTCGTGACACCAGAGGGGGTGGAGGTGACAAAACAGAGACACCAGTGATATCATTGGGGACATTGGTGACATCACAGGGGACAGTGGTGACATCACAGAGGAACCTGTGAAATCATAGGCGATTGTTGCCAACAAAGGGAAAGCCGTAATGTCACAGAGACATCATTGACATCACAGGGACATGGTGCTAACGTTGGGGACAGTGGTGACATCACAGAGACAGCAATGGTGTCATTGGGGACCAGAACTATCACTGGGGACTGGTGACAACAAAGGAAAGCCGTGATGTCACGGGGACATCGGTGACATCACAGGAGACAGTGGTGACATTACAGGGACAGCAGTGACATCATTGTGGAGCAGTGACATCACAGAAGACTGGTGAAAACAAAGGGGCAACCGTGATCTCCCAAGGACATCAGTGACATCACAGGGGACATTGGTGACTTCACAAGGACAGGAGTGACATCACAGAGACACTATTGACATCACAGTGAACAGCGGTGACATCACTGGGGACACAGGGACCACCTCTGGGACATAAGTGACATCACAGGGGACAGTGGTGACACCAGTGAGGATAGCAGTGACATCACTGGAGACCCATGACATCACAGGGGACATTGGTGACATCACAGGGACAGCGATGACATCACTGGGGACCAGTGACATCTCAGGGACATAGGTGCCTCCCACAGGACATGGGTGACACCCTGGGGACAGTGGGGACATCACAGGGGACAGTGGTAACACCCATGGGGACATCAGTGTCATCAATAAACAACAGTGACATCACAGGGACAGCAGTTATGTCACAGGGACTTTGGTGACATCATTGGAGACCAGTGACATTGCTGGGGAGAGGGCTAACATCACATGGGACAGTGGTGACATCACTGGGGACAAAGGGACCACCCCTGGGGACAGCAGTGACATCACTGTAGACCAGTGACATCACAGGGACAGTGGAGACATCACTGAGCACACCAGTGACATCACAGGCACAGTGGTCCATGACTGCTGCAGCCACTGCTGTCAGACAGGTGGGCCATCCCTTGCTGACTCCATCCCACTGTTTGCAGTCGAGCTCGGCCCTCCTGGATGGCCCTGCTTGGTGGCCCAAGACCTCCAAAGCCATTCCTTGACGTTCATGGCACAACAACCAAAGGGGCTTCGTCCCGTCAGGCAAAGCCAACGCCGGAGCCCTCCTGAGCTCCCGCTTCAGGCCTTTGAAGGCCTCGTCTGTCTCAGGGCTCCACATGATGTTCTTTTGGGTTCTTTTCAGCAGGTCCTAGAAAGGCTTTACAAGTCCTCCCTACTGATAGAGCCATAAACTACACCAATCTGTCACTCCTAGAAAGGTTTGGAGATCTCCCTCTGTTTCTGGGCTGGGTGTCTGGCAGATGCTTCCTTACTTGCTGTTCCCAGGGAACATTGTCCACTGGAGACTTCATACCCCAGGTACACCACTTTCTCTTGCACCAACCGTGCTTTCTGTCGGGAAACTCGGGAACCATTTAAACCCAAGAAGTTTAAAAGAGAGATTGTCCACTGCACACTCACTTCTTCTGTTCCAGTCGCTATTAACAAGTCATCTCCATATTGTAGAAGAACGCCATCCGCCGGTGGCTGTGCCATTGTTCCAGCTCTTGGACTGGCTGGTCACTGAACAAAGGGGGACTATTTTTAAATTTCTGTGGGAAAACTGTCCAACTACATTGCATCTTTCTTCCACTATGGACAGATTCCCACTCCAAAGTAAAAATCTTTTGACTTTCCTGAGCTCGGCATAGACAGAAAAAGGGATCTTTGAAATCTAACACTGTGAACCAAATCAAATTCTCTCTCAATTTTGTTAGAAGTGTATAGGGATTTACTACCATGGGGTATAAGGTTTTAGTTATCTCCTTAACTCCCCCAAAATCCTGAACTAGTCTGTAAGTTCCACTTGGTTTCTTAACTGGGAGAATTGGGGTGTTAAAGTCTGATTCACACTCTATTAGAAGTCCCAACTTCAAAAAGTTTTCACTTATTGGTTCAATTCCTTTTCTGCCTCCTAACCTCAATGGATATTGTTTCCTGACTGCTGGCTTTGCTCCTGGTAATAATTCTATCTGAATAGGAGTTGCCTTTTTTGATTTACCGGGTACATCTGTAGCCCATACAAAGGAATACACTCAATCTAAAATTTGACTAATATTTGTATTGTTTTGCTCTGGCTTTACGCAGCTCAGGACCAAACTCAGGGCTGCTATCAGTTGTTCTTTGTTTACCTGAAATTCAAGTTTACCTTTTTCAAACTTAATCACAGCTCCCAGGTTTTCCAACAAATCTCTACCCAACAGATGCTTTGGGGAATTAGGCAGTTCTAAAAATTGATGAATTCCCATTTTTTCCCAACTTTGTACTGGAGGGGTTTCAGAAAGAAAGCTTTTTCTGATTGGCCTGTTACTCCCATGACTTGAACAAATTTATCACTTTTAGGCACTAGTTCTTGGTTTAGAACCGAAAATGTGGCTCCAGTGTCGATCAGAAAGTCTAATTCTTTTTCACATTCCCCTTGCTCCATTTTAACCAGTGGGTCTGCCAGGGAATGACTCACCGGTCCCCCTCATTCCCTGGTCTGGTGAGTGATGACAGCTCCTCCTGGGTTCCCATTTGCCAATGTAGGGCAATCCCGTTTCCAGTGTCCCTCCTGCATGCAATGGGCACATTGATTTTGTCCCACTCTTGCTTGTTGAAAAGGTGAGCCCCCTCTTCCTCGCATTGCCTGCCCTCTGCCACCACCCCTAATATTTGAATTCTGAATTAAAGCAGCAACCACGACCTTTGTAGGTTTTCATTCTTGTCTTTTCTCCCTGTTGTTGTGCACTTTCCAGGCTTCATTTATTAACACCTTGTAACGGGGTGAGTTCGAAAGGATGCCGAGATTGAAAACCAAGACACTGCTGAAAGCTCAACAATAAACCCAATATTTATTACAGAAAGTGGCCAAGTAAACGGGAACCCGAGAGACAGGAAAGGAGAGGAGTGAACTAAGCCCTCAGTGAAACCCCCACTCACTCAGGTGTGTTTTACGAGGTTGTCTTACCGACCCCAGGATAACCAGAATTCCCCACAGCAGAGGCTGCATCCTCGGAGGGTCAGCAGGCTCACAAAGATAGCGGCGTCCCCGCAGAAGGCAACGTTGTCCTTCCTGTGAAGCTTGAGAGCCCCGAGCACGAGCCACCTGCATTTTTATCCAATGAGCCGGGGACGTCTCCCTGGGCCGGTGTGGCAGCACCGCCCAGCCAGAGGCCCTCGGTCCCTGCCCCGTTCTGTGAGTGCCCCCCTTCAGCCATGCGGGAGAACGTGGGGATTCCCCTCGCACTTGCGCTGTTTCACTCAAGGGCTCTGATCTATTTGGGTCTGGGGGCTTTACTTCATCCTCTCCTCTTCAGTTTCTCCTTCAAATGTCCTCTACAGACAACCAGCCAATCACAGAACACCAATTAAAACAGTTTATACAAGAAACTGTCTCTCCAAGGACGAAGCTCCCGTTTATCAGTGAACTTGGCAGGCAAAGAACAAAACTTTTGCAGGTGGCTGGGCCAAACACAGACCAAAAAATATCAACAATCCCTGATACACCTGCCCTGATTTCTGTGTTGAAGATGCTTCTTCAGCCCTTCTCTGGAGCTGCAGGGGCAGTGCCTGTGTGCAGAGCTGGAGGGAAGAGACTCCCAGCACAGCAGCACAGCCAGGGACAAGGGCACTTGTTCTTTCCACATCTCGGCTTTGGGAAAGGATGGGGAAGGTTGGGAAAGGTGTTAACAGGGTGGTTTTGCCTGAGGTGTTAAACATGGGAGCGGGTCTATCTTCACAATTCCCAAGAGAAGAGATGGCAGAAAGCTGCCCTGCAGGTTGTATTTGAAGGAAGAGGAAAAGAGACCGAGGGGAAGGGGTTTCTTTCCTGGAGGGCAGGGCTGTCGTTCGCTTGCAGGAGCCCCGCGCTGGAATTGTCAGTCCGACTGCCAAATTTGAATCTGGACAAAGATTCCTGCCAGACAAAAGGTGGCAGGACAGAAAGCTCTTGCTGCCCATGGAGTGCCCAGGGTGGCCCACCAACTGCACCTGAAACCCGAAGGTTACAGGCTTTCTTTCCTGGGGGAAAGGCCGTGACTTCACAAAGAGTCCCATGGCAGATGGGTGGGGCTGCACTGTGGGGGTGTGGGGCGTTGGTTCTTTGGTTTCCAGGGGCTATTCCAGAATGGAGAGGATGGGCTGGGACATCATAAAGGGGCACATGGGTGGGGCTGCATTCTGACCTTGTGGGGTGTTGGTTCTTTGGTTGCCAAGGGCTATTCCGGAATGGAGAGGGTAGGCTGTGACATCACAAAAGGGCCTCAAGCACATGGGTTGGTTTAGTGGGTTGACCCTGGCTGGATTTCAAACACCCACTAAAAGCTGCTACCTCCCCCTCCCTCTGCAACTCCACAGAGGAGAGAAAAAAAACAGCTGAGGATTCCTGAGTAGAGATAAGGGTGGGGAGAAAGTCGCTTCCTAATGGGCAAAACAGACTCAAAGTAGGGATAGTACTTAAATTTATTACTGACAGGATAAAAGCCAAAGAGTGAGAAATAAAACAGTCTGAAAAACACCTTCCCCCCACCCCTCCTTCCTTCTCAGCTCTCCCTCCTCCCCCCAGCAGTGCAGGGGGACGGCAATGGGGGTTACAGTCAGTTGTTGTTTCTGTCACTGCTCAGGGAGAGGAGTTGGATCCTTCCCTGCTCCCGTGGGGTCCCTCCCACGGGAGACAGTCCTGGATGGACCTCTCCAGTGAGTCCATCCCTCGGGCAGCAGCTCTTCCCACCCTGCTGTCCCGTGGGTCCCTCCTCCATGGGGTCAGTCCTTCAGGGATGAGCTGACCCGGCGTGGGTCCCCCACAGGGGCCACGAGTCCTGCCCGGGAAAAACCTGCTCCAGCCTGGGCTTCCCTCTGCACGGGCTGCAGGTCCCTGCCAGGACCTGCTCCATCCTGGGCCTGCCCCGGGGTCACAGCCTCCTTCCTGCATCCCCCTGCTCCAGCGTGGGAGCCTCCAGGGGCTGCAGGGGGGTCTCTGCACCCCGATGCTCCCCCAGGGGCTGCAGGGGCCTCAGCTCTGAGTCCTTCCCCTGCTCCTGTGGGGTCCCTCCTGCCCCTCCTTCTGCACTGACCTTGGTGTCTGTGTTGTTATCCCATGTTCTCACTCTGCTCTTCCCAGGCTGGAATTTTTTCTGTGCAACTCTCCTCTCTTCTGAAATATGTTATCCCAGAGGTGTTACTGTCACTCCTAAGTGGCTCAGCCTTGGCCAGTGGCAGGAACTCCATCCTGGAGCAGCTGGCATTGGCTCCATGGCACAGGGGAAGCTTCTGGCAGATTCCAAAAGAAGCCACCACTGTAGTCCCCCTGTTACCAAAACCCAGCCACAGAAACCCACTGTCTTGTGCAGCTCTTTCTCCAAACCAAGCAGGTGGGAGTTGGTGCCAAGGAGCTGAAACCTGCAGGCCCAGCCTTTAGTGGAGGAAGCTCAGATTGGCCCAAGGCTGCTTTGAGTCCCAGGGGTTGGATGAGGGAATGGTGGGGTGGGGATAGGGATAAAGTCTGATGGATTCTCAGACACAAAGTGTCTTGATTTTCTTATCTATTCAGACTGAATTAGGAGGTGCTTGGGATAAATATCGACTGGGGATTGCTGATATCAATGTAAAAACAGGAAAAAAGTAATCTGGTCACAAAAAAAGACATATTTATTTGTTGTTTTAATAATACAATATATTAACTTTGAATGTACTTCTGAGATCTGTCTAATTAACCACAGAAGAATTGAAGACTTAGAAGGAAATTATTCCCAGGGGCTTGTCTGGTTAAGATGCCATCACTGAGAAGATAATGTGGAGGATTGAGCAGACAAGGACGCCATCCCTGGGGCTGGGGCAGCAGGAACTCAGAGTCACTGGTTCCAGGTGGCAAATGGACTGTGGGATGTTTCTGTGAGAGCCCATAATGGCTGTGCTGGTTTCAGGGGGAGTCCAGTTAAATTTCTTCCCCATGGCCAGTGCAGGGCTGTGTTTTAGATTTGTGCTGGACACAGGGTTGATAATCACAGAGTCACAGAATATGCTGAGTTGGAAGGGACCCACAAGGATCATGCAGTCCAACCCTTAGCCCTGCACAGGATCATCCCCAAGGCTCACACCATGAACCTGAGAGGATCATCCAAACACTTCTTGAGCCCTGTCAGCCTTGGTGCTGTGCCCACTGCCCTGAGGAGCCTGTTCAGTGCCCAACCACCCTCTGGGGGAAGAACCTGTTTCCAAGATCCAGCCTAACCCTGCCCTGACACAACTCCAGGTTGTTCCCTCAGTCCTTTCCCTGGTCCCCCCAGAGCAGAGTTCAGGGCCTGCCCCTCCTCTGCCCATCCCCACGAACTTGTGACTGCAGTGAGGTCTCCCCTCAGTCTCCTCTTCTCCAGCTGAACACACCAAGTGCCCTCAGTGTCCTCACACAGCTTCCCCTCCAGACCCTTACTCTTCTTCCTTGCCTCCTTTGGACACTCTCCAATGGCTCAATCTCTCTCTTCCATTGTGCCCCCTAAACTGCCCCAATCTTGCAGGTGAGGCCGCCCCAGGGCAGAGCAGAGCGGGACAATCCCCTCCCTGATGCCCCCAGCACAGGGATGGCCCTCCTGGCTGCCAGGGCACTGCTGACTCAGGGCCAACTGGCACCCACCAGCACCCCCAGGGCCCTTTCCCGGCACTGCTTCCCAGCCTCTCATTCCCAGTGTGTCCGTCCAGCCGGGGTTGCCCCATCCCAGGGCACATTCCGGCCCTTCCCCCTGGTGAACTTCTGTCGCTGCGAGAGGGTACGGAGAAACTACACGCAGACCAATATGATCGAGAGGCAGAATCCCGTTTATTATGCGTTACAGTTTCCATTATATACTTTTCTTACACATACATGTCCTTACACGATTGGTTGGAAATAGTTAAACACACTTTTCAGCACTTAGTACTTGCTATCCTGTGATTGGCTCATACGCAGTTGTCCAGGCACATCTTCTTGCCTTTTCTCCCTGCACTTTCTCTCTGCCCTTTTTCTCCGCCTGTTTCTCTTTGCTGCTATCTCACAGTTAGCATTCTTGCAGGCTGACATCAGTGCCAGTACTTTTCATGAGGTAAAGTCCTTGGTTGATTCAGGCTTAAGGCCCACTAACAGCTTGTCCACAGCCTGCTCTTTAGGCAGGTATCCCACAAACTTCCCATGGTTGGAGATTCCCAGCCCTTGGATCAGTCCAGGTCTCTCTGCAGAGCAGCCCCTCCAGCTCAGGGCCCTGCAGGGATCCCAGGCTGGGATCTGCAACCGCCCAAGGCAGCCTGGACACACTGCCCTGGGCAAAGGGATGTGTCTGCAGAATAGCAAGGCAGCATTTCTGTGCCTGCACAGAGGAATCCATGGCACAGAGAAAGCTCTTTCTGCAGCCCCCCTGGGGACAGGCTGCTCTGTCCCTGGGCCAGGACTCTGTGCTGGGCTGGGCAGAGGGGCTGGCACTGAGGGGCACAGTCAGGCTGTGCTGGGCATCTCCTGCAGATGACACCAGGGCTGCTGCAGTTGCCCTGAGCTCCATTTGCTGCTGCCGTGCTGAGTGTCCAACCCCTGAGCTGATGGGGATGCTGAGACTCCTCTCTGTGCCCCAGGAGCTGCTGTGCCCTTCAGAGGGGCTGGGGCTGTTGGAGGAGTGCCCAGAGCTCTGCAGCCTCTTCCCCTAATCATGAACCAGATCCTGCCAGCAGAACAACAAACCTGCCAAAGTTCTGCCCAATCCCCACCCTGAGCTCTAAAGCCCAAGCCCTGACCATGAAGCACCCCCACAGCCCTTGGGAGCAGGGCAAGGACCTGCAGGGCCCAGAGCAGCCCCAAGGGGTTGGCAGAGCAATGGGAGGTGACCTGGATCTGCTCAGCTCTGCAGGGACCCCCAGCAGAAGGGCCTGGGCTCTGTCAGGGATGTCCTGGGGCACAGGGGCTCAGCATCAAAGCCAAGAAGGCCAAGTGCACATGGCAGCAGCCAGAGCTGGGGGACAGCAGAGCCATCAGGGAGGGCCCAGAAATGCTGCTGGGAGGGGGTGGGAAAGCAGGAGGGGTGTGTGCAGCCTGCAAGGCCAGAGGAGCAGCAGGGCCAGGGGAGCACAGCCTGCAGCAGAGATGGCCAAGGGCTCTGGCAGGGCTGCAAGGCCCAAAGGCACCCAGGCCTTTGTGCCCTTGGCTCTGGCAGCTGCCTCTGCCCCTCAGGCCACCACAAGCAACTTTTCTGGCAACTTCTGCCCTTGGGTTCTGCCTCGCCCCTCCCTGAGCAGCCTGGCAGGGCTTGCACAGTTTTGGGCCTTTTTTGTTCTCACCCTCCCATCCCACTGCCCCCAAACAGCCCTGAGCCCCCCGGCAGGGACAGGATCTGCTGGGCCAGGGCCTGGGGCTCAGCCTTGGCCTTTGTGCTCCCCAAAACCAAGGCAGGCTTTGCTCAGCATTGCAGGGGCCTGCCCAGAGCCTTTGTCTGCCTGCACTCCTGGCCTGCAAGGATCTGCTCTAAGGAGTCCCTGGGGAGGCTTTGTCAGTGCCTGCCCTCAGTGGGGCCCAGCAATGCTTCAAGGGATTTGGGGTTTGGCTTCTGACTTCTTGAGCAACTACTTCAATCTTCTCTCAGTACTTCGGGATGATGAACTTGTCTCTAAACACACTGTGGGGCTCATTAAAATACAGAAAACCAAATTATTTTCTTTCCTTTAATTGTCTTCATGTCTTCAATTCTTCAACAACTAATTGGAGTTGTTTTGTAGTTTAGCTAAGGAGGAAAATTTCAAAGAGCAGCTCGCAAAAAATAGCTATTTTTTTATGAAAGGCAATGATTTCCAAAGGGCCTTGGGATGCAAGAGGGTCAGGGTGCAATGGGTTTTGATCCAAAGATAAGGGGGTAGAAGAGATTAGTAGTATTTAATCATTGACCAAATTAGCAGTTATCAAGGGATTCAATATAATTTGTTACAATTGAACAGTGACTGAAATATAGATTCACAGTAACAACACTCACATCAGAGTCAATTCACATTGATATCTCAGACCTTTTTGGGTTTTATTTTAAGTTTTGTAGATTTTAGAACTAGTTGTGTAGTGAATATATTTTAATGTAGCTGTATTAAGTCCCTTACCCTTAACAGAGTATTTACACATACCCAACCCTACTACCCCATTTCATATGAATCTCTCTAAACTCCATCTTTAGTCTTCTTTTCAAGGCAGAATTGTAGAAAAACACCCTAAGGCCTGGACCAGAAGACATCACACAGACACAGTGACCTTCTAGGCAGAACTTTTTAGAAACTCCCAGCACTGTGTGTGCTGTAAAGAAGATGAATGAGGAAGAAGGGGTCCCAAAGACACCAAACCCAATTCCTGAAGGGGTGTGTCAGGGGGCAGAATGGGGCAGAACTGGCAGTGCATAAACCTGGGATTGGATGAACCTTATTATAAACCATAGAACCCCTGTCTGGGGAGGGCACAGGTAGTATGTGTTCCTCTAGGCCTAACAACTCATTAAAGGACCAGGTCTCTTTATCTTATCTCCTACCTGAATTGACCTGGAGTCTTTTTCTCCATGGTCTCTTAAGGCAACAACACCCACACCCAGGCAGAGATGTGTGGACACACCAAGATCTGGGTGTCTAAAGGTCCCTCTCCAAAATTCTCCTGGTTGTCACTGAAACCCTCCCACACATCCCTTTGTATTTTTGAACAGACAAGATTCCAGGAGGCCCTGCAGTGTCCCAATGGCCCCTTCATACCATGAGTTCCCACAGTGTCACAGAGACCCCTTTGATACCACGAGTTTTTGTGCTTTCCATGTTACCTTGGGTTCATTGAGGACCTGCACTGTCTCACTGTGCCCTCGATTCCGCCAGGTTTGACAGTGTCACAGTGGTCCCTTCAGCTCCAGGAGGCTCTGCAGGGTCCCAATGGCCCTTTGATTCCATGGCATTCAGCAGTGCAATAGTGGTCCCTTCATTCCATGAGTTTCCCCAGTGTCCCAATGGCCCCTGGACTCCACATGGCCCTGCAGTGTCCCCACAGAGCCTTTGATTCCAGGAGATTGCACAGGACGAGCCCTGGGAGGTCCCCATGGAGCCCCCGGGACAGCAAAGTGACCTCCCGGCTCTGGAGGAGCCCTGAGAACTTCCCCAGGGGGAAGGGCCGGATCCTGCCCTGGGATGGGGCAACCCCGGCTGGACGGACACCCTGGGAATGAGAGGCTGGGAAGCAGAGCTGGGAAAGGGCCCTGGGGGTGCTGGTGGGTGCCAGTTGTCCCTGAGTCAGCAGTGCCCTGGCAGCCAGGAGGGCCAAGCCTGTGCTGGGGGCATCAGGGAGGGGATTGTCCCGCTCTGCTCTGCCCTGGGGCGGCCTCACCTGCAAGATTGGGGCAGTTTGGGGGACACAATGGAAGGGAGAGATTGAGCCATTGGAGAGTGTCCAAAGGAGGCCACAAAGATGGGGAAGGGCCTGGAGGGAAGGTGTGTGAGGACACTGAGGGCACTTGGTGTGTTCAGCTGGAGAAGAGGAGACTGAGGGGAGACCTCACTGCAGTCACAATTTCCTGGGCAGGGGCAGAGGAGGAACAGGCCCTGAACTCTGCTCTGTGGGGACCAGGGACAGGACTGAGGGAATGGCCTGGAACCGTGTCAGGGCAGGGTTAGGCTGGATCTTGGAAAAAGGTTCTTGCCCCAGAGGGTGGTTGGGCACTGAACAGGCTCCCCAGGGCAGTGGGCACAGCACCAAGGCTGACAGAGCTCAAGAAGTGTTTGGATGATCCTCTCAGGCTCATGGTGTTACCCTTGGGAATGGTCCTGTGCAGGGCTAAGGGTTGGACTGGATGATCCTTGGGGGTCCCTTCCAACTCAGCATATTCTATCATTCTGTGATTATCAACCCTGTGTTCAGCACAAATCCAAAACACAGCCCTGCACTGGCCATGGGGAAGAAATTTAACTGGACTCCCCTTGAAAGCAGCACACCCATTATGGGCTCTCACAGAAACATCCCACAGTCCATTTGCCACCTGGAACCAGTGACTCTGAGTTCCTGCTGCTCCAGCCCCAGGGATGGTGTCCTTGTCTGCTCATTCCTCCACACTCTATTCTCAGTGATGGTATCTTAACCAGACAAGCCCCCCTTCTAAGTCTGCAGTTCTTCTGTTGTTAATTAGACAGATCTAAGAAGTGTATTCAAAGTGAATATATTGTATTAAAAAGCAATGAGAAAATATTTCCTTTTTGGTGTCCTGTTCACTTTTTTCCTGTTTATACATTAATATCAGCAATCCCCAGTCGATATTGATCCCAAGCACCTCCTAATTCAGTCTGAATTGATACAAAAATAAAGACACTTTGAGTCTGACAATCCATCAGACTTTATCCCTATCCCCACCCCACCAGTCTCTCATCCAAACCCTGGGACTCAAAGCAGCCTTGGGCAAATCTGAGCTTCCTCCACTAAAGGCTGGACCTGCAGGTTTCAGCTCCCTGGCACCAACTCCCACCTGCTTGGCTTGGAGAAAGAGCTGCACAAGACAGTGGGTTTCTGTGGCTGGGTTTTTGGTAGATGGGAGGCTACAGGGGTGATTTCTGTTGGCATCTGCCAGAAGCTTCTCCTGTCCTATGGAGCCAATGCCAGCTGCTCCAGGACGGAGTTCCTGCCACTGTCCAAGGCTGAGCCACTTAGGAGTGACAGTAACACCTCTGGGATAACATATTTCAGAAGAGAGGAGAGTTACACAGAAAAAATTCTATCCTGGGAAGAACAGAGTGAGAACATGAGATAAAAAGGCAGACACCAAGGGTAGTGCAGAAGGAGGGGCAGGAGGGACCCCAGAGGAGCAGGGGAAGGACTCAGAGTTGAGGTCCCTGCAGCCCCTGGGGGAGCATCGGGGTGCAGAGACCCCTCCTGCAGCCCATGGAGAAGCCCACACTGGAGCAGGGGGATGCAGGAAGGAGGGTGTGACCCAGGGGCAGGCCCAGGATGGAGTAGGTCCTGGCAGGGACCTGCAGCCCGTGCAGAGGGAAGCCCAGGCTGGAGCAGGTTTTTCCCAGCAGGACTTGTGGCCCCTGTGTGGGGACCCACGCCGGGTCAGCTCATCCCTGAAGGACTGAGCCCATGGAGGAGGGACCCACGGGACAGCAGGCTGGGAAGAGCTGCTGCCCGAGGGATGGACTCACTGGAGAGGTCCATCCAGGACTGTCTCCCGTGGGAGGGACCTCACGGGAGAAGGGAAGGATCCAACTCCTCTCCCTGAGCAGTGACAGAAACAACAACTGACTGTAACCCTCATTGCCGTCCCCCTGCACCACTGTGGGAGAGGAGGGAGAACTGAGAAGGAAGGAGCGGGGTGGGGGGAAGGTGTTTTCCAGACTGTTTTATTTCTCACTTTTGGCTTTTATCCTGTTAGGAATAAATTTAAGTACTATCCCTACTCTGAGTCTGTTTTGCCTATTAGGAAGAGACTTTCTCCCCATCTTTATCTCTACTCAGGAATCCTCCACTGGTTTTTTTCTCTCCTCTGTGGAGTTGCAGATGGAGTGGGAGGTAGCAACTTTTAGTGGGTGTTTGAAATCCAGCCAGGGTCAACCCACTGCACCAACCCATGTGCTTGAGGCCCTTTTGTGATGTCACAGCCTACCCTCTCTGTTCCGGAATAGCCCTTGGCAACCAAAGAACCAACACCCCACAAGGTCAGAATGCAGCCCCACCCATGTGCCCCTTTAGGATGTCCCAGTCCATCCTCTCCATTCTGGAATAGCCCCTGGAAACCAAAGAACCAACACCCCACACCCCCACAGTGCAGCCCCACCCATCTGCCATGGGACTCTTTGGGAAGTCACGACCTTTCCCCCAGGAAAGAAAGCCTGTAACCTTTGGGTTTCAGGTGCAGTTGGTGGGCCACCCTGGGCACTCCATGGGCACCAAGAGCTTTCTGTCCTGCCACCTTTTGTCTGGCAGGAATCTTTGTCCAGATTCCAATTTGGCAGTCAGACTGACAATTCCAGCATGGGGCTCCTGCAAGTGAACGACAGCCCTGCCCTCCAGGAAAGAAACCCCTTACCCTGGGTCTCTTTTCCTCTTCCTTCAAATACAACCTGCAGGGCAGCTTTCTGCCATCTCTTCTCTTGGGAATTGTGAAGATAGACCCACTCCCATGTTTAACACCTCAGGCAAAAACACCCTGTTAACACCTTTCCCAACCTTCCCCATCCTTTCCCAAAGCCGAGATGTGGAAAGAACAAGTGCCCTTGTCCCTGGCTGTGCTGCTGTGCTGGGAGTCTCTTCCCTCCAGCTCTGCACACAGGCACTGCCCCTGCAGCTCCAGAGAAGGGCTGAAGAAGCATCTTCAACACAGAAATCAGGGCAGGTGTATCAGGGATTGTTGATATTTTTTGGTCTGTGTTTGGCTCAGCACATGCTGGGCAGGTTTTGCTACAGAGTCACGGAACATTTGGGGTTGGAAGGGGACCTTTCAAAGCCATCTAGTCTGACCTAATCCTTCCACAAGGAGCAGGAAAATTCTCAAATAGATCAGGTTGCTCACAGCCCTGTCCAACCTTACCTTAATTGTGTCCACTGGTGTTGGGGTTGGCACAGCCAAGTAGTCTCTAAGACATGGCCTGGTGGGATGAAAAGGGGCTCAGCAGGTCTGGCTGGGAGGGAGTGGGGGCTTGGAGGCATCTGGCATGTCCTCAAAGCCTCTCTGGGCACGTGGCACCACTTAGGAGAGCCCTAAGCCCCTCCTCCCCCAGCCCAATGATATTACAGGGCCCTGCCCTCAGGCCTTTGAGTCTTGCTCTGCCTTAGAAACCCCCTGGCCACCTGTCCTGCCCCATCCAGCCCAGCATTCCCCCTGCATGTGCACTCACTGGTCGCCAGAATCCGACTGGCATGGAACTGGGGCTACCTGGGAATGGGATCCATCCTCTGTGATGTCACATCCCCCACAACCACATTCCCCAGCTGCCAAGACACTGCTTTTCCTTGGGATTCAGGAGAAACTATCTCCAGTGCAACTTAAGAACCTGGAGAAACTTGGGGCCTTTTCCTCTTTAGTGGCAAAGTTGTGTTTCTTACAAGTAACAAATACAAACTTTTAGTTCTTACAATACACTTCTGGAATACGATTTTTTTTTTTTCCATTTGTCTCTCACACAAGACAGAGTAGTCACTCCATGTGAACCTGTGTCCCTGGTTCCCATGGTGGGCTTGCAGGTACTTGGACATTTGTGCATTGTTCAGATGGCATCACTGACTTCCCTCTGACAATTTGGCTGCTGCCTGGGCACTGTTCCCTAACAGGAACCGAAAGGGATCATTCCCCAGAATGTTCAGAGACCCTATTGAGAAGGTGTAGAGCAACTGCTTCTCATTCTGTTGGTACTGCCTCTACCACCTAGACCTGTCTGGCAAACAAAGAAAGAAACAAACAAAATCCCAAAACAAAACAAAACAAAAGCATTTTTATCCACTGAAAGTGTTCAGGGATGATTCAATCTGTGGAAAGACACACCGTTTCTTAGGATACACAGAAAGCTTAGATAGAACCTGAAGGACAGGCTGGGAGGGGCCGTGCAGATGAGTGGGGCTCTTCCTCAGGAACTCATCGTCTTACTATTTGGAAAAGACAAATTCCACCTGAAGGGTACCGTTCATCTCTTGGTTTTTATCTCTGCCTGAGAGCAGAGATGATCAAGAAATGGAAATATTTTAAGGGAACGCTTTATCACCTTGTATCAGGGAATGCTGATATTTTTGGATCTGTGTTTGGCCCAGCCACCTGCAAAAGTTTTGTTCTTTGCCTGTCAAGTTCACTGATAAACGGGAGCTTCATCCTTGGAGAGAGAGTTTCTTGTGTAAACTGTTTTAACTGGTGCTCTGTGATTGGCTGGTTGTCTGTAGAGGACATTTGAAGGAGAAACTGAAGAGGAGAGGATGAAGTAAAGCCCCCAGACTCAAATAGATCAGACCCCTTGAGTGAAACAGCACAAGTGCGAGGGGAATCCCCACGTTCTCCCGCATGGCTGAAGGGGGGCACTCACAGAACGGGGGAGGGACCGAGGGCCTCTGGCTGGGCGGTGCTGCCACACCGGCCCAGGGAGACGTCACCGGCTCATTGGATAAAAATGCAGGTGGCTCGTGCTTGGGGCTCTCAAGCTTCACAGGAAGGACAATGTTACCTTTTGTGGAGACGCTGTGATCTTTGTGAGCCTGCTGACCCTCCGAGGATGCAGCCTCTGCTTGTGGGGAATTCTGGTTATCCTGGGGTGGGTAAGACAACCTCGTAAAAGACACCTGAGTGAGTGGGAGTTTCTTTGAGGGCTTAGTTTACTCCTGTCCTTTCCTGTCTCTCGGGTTCCCGTTTACTTGGCCACTTTTTTAATAAATATTGGGTTTATTGTTCAGCATTGAGCAGTGTCTTGGTTTTCAATATTGGCACCCTTTCAAACTCACCCTGTTACACTGTGCTGGCATCTTTTGCCTGGGGGGAATCTTCATGCTTATTCCATTTGAGGTTTCAGACTGACAATTCCAGCCTAAGAGTTCTGATACCAAACAAATGCATTTCCAGCCAGAAAAGAAAGCCTGTAGTGGTTTTGAGTCTAGGTCTTTGGTAATCAGGTTGTAACCAAGGAACCAAGGCCATGTTCCAAGTGTTCCATATGATTTTTACTTTAGCAAAAGTATAAATAAGAAGGCAGAGGAAGCTCTGACTCTCTTTCTTCCAGCAAACTGAAAGCACAGATTTTTTGCTATCATTGTGCCAGGGTGAAGGAGTGAGGCCTCGTGTGCCTGGTTGGCCTTGAGAAGCAGAAAGCGCCTGTGGTTGTTGGTGCGATTCTCTCCTATCTTGAGGAAAATATTTGGATTAGTGTTAGGGTTTAGGGTTTGTGTTGGGGTTTGGGTTCTGGATTCAGGTCGGGTTCAGGTTCGCGTTCAGGATTCGAGTTCAGATTCGGGTTGGGATTGGTGTTCAGGTTATAGGTTCGAGTAAGGATTCTGTTTGGGGTTTGGGTTGGGGTTCTGCTTGGGGTTTGGGTTGAGGTTCAGATGGGCATTTGGGTTGGGCTTGGGGTTTGGGTTTGGGTTGGGATTAGAGTGTGGGTTAGGGTTGAGGTTGGGGTTGGGGTTCAGGTTAGGGGTTAGGATTAGGGTTCGGGTAAGGCTTAGGATTAGGTTTAGGGTTTAGGTAACATTTCAGTGAGAGTAAGGGATAGGAGTGCACTTAGGGTTTAGGGTAGGTTTAGGTTTAGATCTTTTTTAAAGGTTAGGTTGAGGGTTCAGTGCTGTCTAAGATACCTCCCAGTCCAAAGTTGCACACACAGAAAGCTCTTGCTCTTTGTGTATTGCCAAGAGTGGTGCACCAACTGCACTAGATAGACGGTGAGTCAGGGTTTTGTTGTTCCTTTTCCTTTGTTACTGCTAATGCTGCCCCTGGAATTGAAAGTGTAAGTTAGATGCTTTCAAAGCACCACAGGTAGTAATTAATGCAGTGATTTGAAGGAAAGGTGTGTACTATAGCTGAATATCCTACTAGTGGAAAAATAACTACTAAATGTAGTTATTACATTCAGTGTGTCCCTTCTTATTAAAAGTTCTAAAGAAAAGAGCAGCCAGTGGAAGTTGTGGAAATACAGAGGAGCAGAATTCTACTCATTTCCACATATCAATTTAAAATGAAAATGGAATTTATAAAATTTTAAAAAGACAAACACAAAAATCTCTCATCAAAAAAACCCTTAAGATATAAGATGATGTTTCTCCTGGGTTAACCAAGGAAATCATTTAACTTTCTTCGAGGGTCAGGTCTTTCCTGAGGCTCAGTAATTGAAAAATAGAATGTTGATAGATGTTTGCCACAGATGATGCATCTGAATTATTAAGATGCTTAAAACAGGACAAAAGACAGGATAAAACCTTTTTTCCTGGTTTGGAGTGCTTGTGGTTTAGGCACCCAGATCCTTGAGGACAGACTTTGTGTGCAGTATTCTCTTTGCTTTTCTTGCTCCCTTTTTTCCCAATCCATCTTTTCTATAACTCGGGTCAAAAGACAGTAACAATATTCTCCATGTTCCCTTCCCCCAGACTGATGATCCACCAGTGTGAACTTGGTTACTCTGAACTCTTGCTCTTAGATTTTAGATGCTGTTAGGGTGGAGGAGCGGTTTAAGATGACTATACCGTTGCTTGTTAGACAGATTGAAGACCTGAAGCTGCTTCAGAAGACAAGAAAGCCCAAACAGGATGATGATAAAAGGGTATGAATCTTTAAATCTGGGATACTTAAGCATCCTAAAGAAGGAAAAAAAATGCACTTTTTGAACAGGATAAGAAATGCACCTGATTTTAATTGTGCAAAATTTTAATGTATACCTGTAATGTTTGATGGTCTGGAGGGGCAGAAAACACCCAGCTGGTAACTTTGGCTGTTTAGATGTAGGGGTTAACAGCGGTCTGTTGGCTCCCTGGAAAAGGAGATTGACTTGGGAAGCTTTCGAGTGTGGCCTTGAAGATAAGTGAGTTTTACACACGGGCTAACTGGGGAATGAGGGTGGACTGTGAGTCCGTAGATTGGGTATGTGAGAACAACAGCCTTGTCCTTGGGCATCTCCAGTGTCTCACCATTTCTACCAAGTGTATCAGTAATGAGGAGTGGCCCATTAGGATGTTGTTGCTGCTTGCTACTTGCTTGCTACTTGCTCGCTGCCTGCTTGCTGCTTTTTGACAATGATCTAAAAGGAGCTGGGATTTTTAACAAAGGAGGCCTTTTCATAGGTTGCCCTGAATCAACCTTCTTGTGTGTTTTTTATTGGACCGTCATGACATCATGGCAACAGTAACAACTGTTCCCAATGATGTCACCACTCTCCCTGTGGTGTCACCGATGTCCCTGTGATGTCACTGGTCTTCAGTGATGTCACTGCTGTCCTCACAGGTGTCACCTCTGTCCCCTGTGATGTCAGTGGTGTCCCAAGGGTGATCCCTGCATCCCCAATGATGTCACTGCTGTCCACTGTGATGTCACTGGTGTCTCTATGATGGCACCCCAGTCCTTGTGAAGTCACCGCTGTCCCCTCTGATTTCACTGATGTCCCTGTGACATCACGGCTGTCCCTTTTTTTGTCACCAGTCCCCTGTGATGTCACTGGCCCCCAGTGATGTCACTGCTGTCCCTGTGATGTCACAACTGTCCCCAGTAGTGCCACCATGTCCCTGTGGTGTGACCAATGTCCCTGTGATGTCACCAATGTCCCTGTGACAACACTGCTGTCCCTCTGTTGTCACTCTGATGTCACTGGCCCCAATGATGTCACTGGTGTCTCTGTGATGTCACCATGGTCCCCTGTGATGTCATCAATAGCCCTTTAACATCATGACCTTCCCTTTCTTGTCAACAGTTCCCTGTGAGGTCACTGGTCCCCAGCAATGTCAACAATGTCCCTGTGATGTCACCACTATCCCCTGTGATGTCACCACTGTCACTGATAATGTTACTGATGTCTCTGTGATGTCACACCTGTCCTTGTGTTGTCACTGATGTCCCATATCATGTTGATGTCACCAGTGACTCTGTGGTGTCATCGCTGTCCCCTGTGACATCACTGTTGTCCCTTTGTTGTTATCAGTCCCTATGACGTCATTGTTCCCAAGTGATGTAACCTCTGTCCCTGTGAAATCACCACTGTCCCCTGTGACATCAGCAATGTCCCCAATGATGTCATTGGTGTCTCTATAATGTCAACCCTGTCCTTGTGAAGACACCGATGTTCCTGTGACATCAGGATTGTCCCTTGGTTTTCAGCAGTCCCATGTGATGTCACTGGTCCCCAATTATGTCACTGCTGTCTCTGTGATGTCACCACTGTCCCCAGCTATGGCTCTATGTCCCCGTGATACCACACCTGTCCCTTTGTTTTCAACAGTCCCCTGTGATGTCACCGATACCCAATAATGTCACTTATGTCCCTCTGATGTCACCACTGTCCCCTGTGATGTCACCAATATCCCCAGTGGTGTCACTGATGTCTCTTTGATGTCAGCCTTGTGATGTCACTGATGTCCCATATGATGTCATCGATATCCCTGAGACATCACAGCTGTCTCTTTGTTTTCACCAATCTCCTGTCATGTCACTAGTACCCAGTGATGTCACCGATGTATCTGTGATGGCACCACTGTCCCCTGTGATGTCACCCATGTCACCCATGTCACCGATGATGTCACTGGTGTTTCTGTGATGTCAACCCCGGGCCTTGTGAAGTCACCAATGTCCCCTGTGATGTCAGAGATGTCACTGGTGTCTCTGTGATGTCATCACTGTCCTCTGTGATGTCAACAATGTCCCCAATGATGTCCTACTGTCTCTGTGATGTCACCATTGTGCTGAACTGTGGTACCATGTCCCCTTATGTCACCGATGGCAGTGACATCCCTGAGACATCACTGCTGTCCCTTTGCTGTCAACAGTCCTCTGATGTCACTGGTCCCAAGTGATGTCACCCATCTCCCTGTGATGTCACCACTGTCCACTGTGATGTCAGCAATGACCCTGATGTCATCACTGGTGTCACTGTGATGTCATCCCCATCATTGTGAAGTCACTGAAATCCCCTATGATGTCACGAATGTCCCTGTGACATCATTGCTTCCCATTATTGTCACCAGTCCCTTGTGATGTCACAACTGTCCCTGATGATGTCACTTTTGTCTCTATAAGGTCAACCCTGTGCTTGTGAAGTCACCAATGTCCCTGTGACATCACGACTGTCCCTTTATTGTCAACAGTCCCTTGTGATGTCACTGGCCTCCAGTGATGTCACCCATCTCCCTGTGATGTCACTACTGTCCCCTGTGTTGTCAACAATGAGCCCGATGATGTCACTGGTGTCACTGTGATGTCACCCCTGTCCTTGTGAAATCACTGACGTCCCCTGTGATGTCACCGATGTCCCTGTGACATCACTGCTGTCCCTTTGTTGTCATCAGTCACCTGTGATGTCACTGGTCCCCAGTGATGTCACTGCTCTTTGATGTCACCACTGTTCCTAGAGGTGGCACCATGTCCCCATGAGGTCACCAATATCCCTGTGATGTCACCAGATGCCTTTGACTTCACCAATGTCCCTGTGACATCACAGCTGCCCCTTTGTTTTCACCAGTCCCCCATGACGTCACTGGTCCTCAGTGATGTCACTACTGTCTCTGAGATTTCGTTCCTATCCCTGTGATGTCATTGATGTCCCTGTGACATCGCTGCTGTCCCTTTGTTTTCACCAGTCCCCTGTAATTTCACTGTTCCCCAATGATTTCAACGATGTCCCTCTGATGTCACGAGTGTCCCCTGTGATGTCAGCAATGTACCAGATGATGTAAATGGTGTCTCTTTGGTGTCACTCCTGTCTTTGTGATGTCACTGATGTCCCCTGTGATGTCACCGATGACCCTGTGACAACAGGGCTTAGCCTTTGTTCTCATTAGTCCCCTGTGATGTCACTGGTCCCCAATGATATCACTGCGGTCCCTCTTATGCCACCACTGACATCAGCGGCAGCACCTTGTCCCTGTGATTTCTCCAATGTCCCTGTAATGTCACCAGTCCTTTGTGGTGTCACCAGTCCCCTGTGATGTCATTGTTGGCCCTTGTGATGTCAGCAATGTCCCCAATGACATAAATGGTGTCTCTACGATGTCACCACTGTACTTGTGAAGTCACCTACATCCCATGTGATGTCACCAATATCCCTGTGACATCATGGCTGTCCCTTTGTTGTCCCTGTGACTTCACTGGTCCCAAATGATGTCACTACTGTCTCTATTATTCTACCACTGTTCCCACCAGTGGCATCATGTCCCTGTGATGTGACCAATGTTCCTGTGATGTCACCAGACCCCTGTGATTTCAGCAATATTCTCAATGATGTCATTGATGTCACTGTAATTTCACCCCTGCCCTTGTGGTGACCAGTGACTGGTCCCCTGCGACTTCACTGATGTTACTGTGACATCACGACTGTCTCTTTGTTGTTACCAGTACCCTATGATGTCACTGGTCCCCAAATGATGTCACTGCTGTCCCTGTGATTTCACTACTGTCCCCAGAAGTGTCACCAAGTTCCCATGATGTTAACGATTTCCCAATGACATCACAGCTATCTCCTTGTTTTCATCACTCACCTGGGATGTCACTGGTCCTCAGGGATGTCACCCATGTTCCTGTGATGTCACCAGACCCCTTTGATGTCACTGATGTCCCTGTGACATTACGGCTGTCCTCTTGTTTTAACCAGTCCTCTGTGATGTCACTGGTCCCCGGTGATGTCACTGCTGTCCCTGTGGTGTCACCACTGTGCCCACTGCTGGCACCTTGTCCCCGTGATGTCACCGATATCCTTGTGATGTCACCAGACCCCTGTGATGTCACCACTGTCCCTGTTATATTACCGATGTCACTGATGATGTCACTGGTGTCTCTGTGATGTCACCCCTTGGTCTTGTCACTGATGTCCCCTGTGATGTCACCAATGTCTCTGTGACATCACAGCTTTTCCATTGTTGTCACCAGTCCCCTTTTATCTCACTGGTTTCCAAGGATGTCACTGCTGTCTCTGTGATGTCAGCACTGTCCTCAGCAGTGGCTCCATGTCCCTCTGATGTCAGTGATTTCCCTGTGACATCAGGGCTTTCCTTTGTTGTCACCTGTCCCCTGTGGTCACCGCTTTCCCCTTGATGTCACCTCTGTCCCCTGTGATGTCACCATTGTCCTTGATGATATCACTGGTGTCACTGTGATGTCACCCCTGTCCTTGTGAAATCACTGATGTCCCCTGTGATGTCACTGGTACCCAATGATGTCACCCATGTCCCTGTGATGTCACCAATGTCCCCTGTTATGTCACCAATGTCCCCTATGATGTCACTGATGTCTCTTTGATGTCAACCATGTACTTGTGATGCCACTGATGTATCATGTGATGTCACCAAAGTCCCTGTGACATCACAGCTGTCCCTTTGTTTTCACCAATTCCCTGTGACAACACTCGTCCCCAGTGATGTCACCAATGTCCTTTTCATTATGGTTAGGGGTTAAGGTTTAGGCTTAGGTTTAGGCTTAGGCATAGGTTTAGATTTTAGGGTTAGGGTTAGGCGTTAGGGTTAGGATTTAGAGTTTAGGGTTTGGGTTTGGGTTTGGGTTAGGGGATTAGGATTTAGGGTTAGGTTTAAGGTTACGTTTAGGCTTAGGTTTTAAGGTTAGGGTTAGGGCCTAGGGTTAGGTTTTAGGTAATGTTTGGGTTAGATTAAAGGGATAGGGTTAGGGTTAGGATTTAGGGTTAGAGTTGGGGTTAGGGTTTAGGATTAGGGTTTAAGGTTAAGGTTAGGGTTTAGGTAACTTTTTGGTTAGAGTAAGGGATAGGGTTATGATTAGGGTTAGGATTGTATAAGGCAGAAACATCCCCTTTCTCTTGCCCTTCTCGGTGTGTGGGGCGAAAATCGCCCTTGTCAGGGAGCCCCTGCAGGCTCTGCCCCTCCGGTGATCCAACAGCGGCCCCTGCTGACCGGGATTGTAATTGCACCAAAAAACGAGGAATACCGGAATGTTTCCTTTTCTTTGAGGGGGATTTTTGGTACAGGATTATTTGGTTAGGGTAAGGGTTAGACTTAGGGTTAGAGTTAGGGTTAGGGTTAGGGTTAGGGTTAGGGTTAGGGTTAGAGTTAGGGTTTAGGGTTAGGGTTAGTTAGGGTTAGGGATTAGGGTTAGAGTTATGGTTAGGGTTAGGTGGTTAGGGTTTAGGGTTGGACTTAGATTTCGGTTTAGGTTTAGGGTTTAGGGTTATGGTTAAGGGTTAGGGTTTAGGGTTTGGGGTAAGGGTAGGGTTAGGTTAGGATTAGGTTTTAGATAAGTTTTTGTTAGAGTAAGGCATATGGTTACCGTTTTGCTTTAGGGTTTAACATATAGGTTCAGGTTTATATTTTTTTTTAAGTTTAGGTCTGGTGTTCAGTACGGATGAAGATACCTCCCAGTCCAAAGGTGCCCGCACAGAAAGCTCTTTTTCTTTGTGTAGTGCCGAGAGTGGCACAGCATCGACACTGGAGAGACAGAGGCTCAGGATTTTCTTTCCTGGGTGGAACTGCAGTGCACACCCCCTCACTGTAGCCCCAGAAGTTTTCCATGGTTGCCTTTGTGATGTCATGGCCTATCCTCTCCATTCCAGAATGATACCTGAAAACCAAAGAACCAATGCACCACACCCCCACCTTGCAACCTTTCCTTTTTGCCACTGGCCTAGTTGTGATTTTACAGCCAATCATCTCTGTTCCAGAATGGCCCCTGGACACCAAGAACTAATGCCTCACACCCCAAGAATGCAGCCCAACATGTCTGCCATGGGCCTCTTAAGGTGTTTTTCTACAATTCTACCTTGAAAAGAAGACTTAAAATGGAGTTTAGAGGGATTGATATGGAATAGGGTAGTAGGGTTGGGTATGTGTAACTACTCTGTTAAGGGTAAGGGATATAACACAGCTACATTAAAATATATTCACTACACGACTAGTTCTAAAATCTACAAAAGGTAAAAAAAAAAAAAAAAAAAAAAAAAAAAAAAAAAAAAAAAACCCAAAAAGGCTTGAGACATCAGTAGGAATTGACTCTGGTGTGAGTGTTGTTATTGTGAATCTATAATTCAGTCACTGTTCAATTGTAGTAAATGCTACTGAATCCCTTGATAACTGTTGAGTTGGTGAATGATTAAATGCTACTAATCTCTTTTGCCCTTTCTTTGGGATCCAAACCCTTGGTACTGATCTTTCTTGCATCCCAAGGCTCTGTGCATAGAAAAAATTCCAGCCTGGGAAGAGGAGAGTGAGAACATGGGATAACAACACAGACACCAAGGGTAGTGCAGAAGGAGAGGCAGGAGAGACCCCAGAGGAGCAGGAGAAGGACTCAGAGCTGAGGCCCCTGCAGCCCATGGGGGAGCATCGGGGTGCAGAGACCCCCCTGCAGCCCCTGGAGGCTCCCACACTGGAGCAGGGGGATGCAGGAAGGAGGCTGTGACCCTGGGGCAGGCCCAGGATGGAGTAGGTCCTGGCAGGGACCTGCAGCCCGTGCAGAGGGAAGCCCAGGCTGGAGCAGGTTTTTCCCAGCAGGACTTGTGGCCCCTGTGGGGGACCCACGCCGGGTCAGCTCATCCCTGAAGGACTGACTCCATGGAGGAGGGACCCACGGGACAGCAGGGTGGGAAGAGCTGCTGCCCGAGGGATGGACTCACTGGAGAGGTCCATCCAGGACTGTCTCCCGTGGGAGGGACCTCACGGGAGCAGGAAAGGATCCAACTCCTCTCCCTGAGCAGTGACAGAAACAACAACTGATTGTAACCCCCATTGCCGTCCCCCTGCACCGCTGGGGGGAGGAGGGAGAGCTGAGAAGGAAGGAGGGGTGGGGGGAAGGTGTTTTTCAGACTGTTTTATTTCTCACTCTTTGGCTTTTATCCTGTCAGTAATAAATTTAAGTGCTATCCCTACTTTGAGTCTGTTTTACCCATTAGGAAGCGACTTTCTCCTCACCCTTATCTCTACTCAGGAATCCTCAGTTGTTTTTTTTTCTCTCCTCTGTGGAGTTGCAGAGGGAGGGGGAGGTAGCAGCTTTTAGTGGGTGTTTGAAATCCAGCCAGG
The DNA here is from genome assembly GCF_022539395.1 of Myiozetetes cayanensis. Lineage (NCBI taxonomy): Eukaryota > Metazoa > Chordata > Aves > Passeriformes > Tyrannidae > Myiozetetes > Myiozetetes cayanensis. The sequence goes on along the minus strand of NW_026087435.1, from coordinate 34,345 downwards.
GTCAACCCACTAAACCAACCCATGTGCTTGAGGCCCTTTTGTGATGTCACAGCCCACCCTCTCTGTTCTGGAATAGCCCTTGGCAACCAAAGAACTAACACCCCACAAAGGCAGAATGCAGCCACACCCATGTGCCCCTTTAGGATGTCCTGGCCCATCCTCTCCATTCTGGAATAGCCCCTGGAAACCAAAGAACCAACGCCCCACACCCCCACAGTGCAGCCCCACCCATCTCCCATGGGACTCTTTGGGAAGTCACCGCATTTCCCCCAGGAAAGAAAGCCTGTAACCTTCGGGTTTCAGGTGCAGTTGGGGGGCCACCCTGGGCACTCCTTGGGTAGCAAGAGTTTTCTGTCCTGCCACCTTTTGTCTGGCAGGAATCTTTGTCCAGATTCCAATTTGGCAGTCGGACTGACAATTCCAGTGCGGGGCTCCTGCAAGCGAACGACAGCCCTGCCCTCCAGGAAAGAAACCCCTTCCCCTCGGTCTCTTTTCCTCTTCCTTCAAATACAACCTGCAGGGCAGCTTTCTGCCATCTCTTCTCTTGGGAACTGTGAAGATAGACCCGCTCCCATGTTTAACACCTCACGCAAAACCACCCTGTTAACAGCTTTCCCAACCTTCCCCAGCCTTTCCCAAAGCTGAGATGTGGAAAGAACAAGTGCCCTTGTCCCTGGCTGTGCTGCTGTGCTGGGAGTCTCTTCCCTCCAGCTCTGCACACAGGCACTGCCCCTTCAGCTCCAGAGAAGGGCTGAAGAAGCATCTTCAACATAGAAATCAGGGCAGGTGTATCAGGGATTGTTGATATTTTTTGGTCTGTGTTTGGCTCAGCACATGCTGGGTAGGTTTTGCTATGGAGTCACGGAACATTTTGGGGTTGGAAGGGGACCTTTCAAAGCCATCTAGTCTGACCTAATCCTCCCACAAGGAGCAGGAAAATTCTCCACTAGATGAGGTTGCTCACAGCCCCGTCCAGCCTTACCTTAACTGGGTCCACTGGTGAGGGGGTTGGCACAGCCAAGGAGTCTCGAAGACATGGCCTGGTGGGATGAAAAGGGGCTCAGCAGGTCTGACTGGGAGGGAGTGGGGGCTTGGAGGCATCTGGCATGTCCTCAAAGCCTCTCTGGGCCCGTGGCACCACTTAGGAGAGCCCTAAGCCTCTCCTCCCCCAACCCAAGATATACTAGAGTTCCCTGCCCTCAGGCCTTTGAGTCTTGCTCTGCCTTAGAAACCACCTGTCCTGCCCCATCCAGCCCAGCATTCCCCCTGCATGTGCACTCACTGGTCGCCAGAATCCGACTGGCATGGAGCTGGGGCTGCCTGGGGATGGGATCCATCCTCTGTGATGTCACATCCCCCACAACCACATTCCCCAGTTGCCAAGACGCTGCCTTTCCTTGGGACTCAGGAGAAACTATCTCCAGGGCAGCTTAGAACCTTGGAGAAACTTGGGGCCATTTCCTCTTCAGTGGCAAAATTGTGTTTCTTACAAGTAACAAATACAAACTTTTAGTTCTTACAATACACTTCTGGAATACGATTTTTTTTTTTTCCATTTGTCTCTCACACAAGACAGAGCAGTCACTCCATGTGAACCTGTGTCCCTGGTTCCCATGGTGGGCTTGCAGGTACTTGGACATTTGTGCATTGTTCAGATGGTATCACTGACTTCCCTCTGACAATTTGGTTGCTGCCTGGGCACTGTTCCCTAACAGGAACCCAAAGGGATCATTCCCACCAGAATGTTCAGAGACCCTATTGAGAAGCTGTAGAGCAACTGCTTCTCATTCTGTTGGCACTGCCTCTGCCACCTAGACCTGTATCGCAAACAAACAAAGAAATAAACAAAATCCCAAAACAAAACAAAACAAAAGCATTTTTATCCACTGAAAGTGTTCAGGGATGATTTAATCTGTGGAAAGACACACCAGAAAGCTTAGATAGAACCTGAAGGACAGGCTGGGAAGGGTCGTGCAGATGAGTGGGGCTCTTCCTCAGGAACTCTTACTTTTTGGAAAAGAAAAACTTCCACCTCAAGGGTTTTTCTGATGGCAATAGAAAGAGGCACTATTTTGGTTCATCTCTTGGTTTTTATCTCTGCCTGAGGGCAGAGATGATCAAGAAATGGAAATATTTTAAGGGAACACTTTATCACCTTGTATCAAGGAATGCTGATATTTTTTGATCTGTGTTTGGCCCAGTGACCTGCAAAAGTTTTGTTCTTTGTCTGTCAAGTTCACTGATAAACGGGAGCTTCATCCTTGGAGAGAGAGTTTCTTGTGTAAACTGTTTTAATTGGTGCTCTGTGATCGGCTTGTTGTCTGTAGAGGACATTTGAAGGAGAAACTGAAGAGGAGAGGATGAAGTAAAGCCCCCAGACCCAAATAGATCAGAGCCCTTGAGTGAAGCAGCGCAAGTGCGAGGGGAATCCCCACGTTCTCCCGCATGGCTGAAGGGGGGCACTCACAGAACGGGGCAGGGACCGAGGGCCTCTGGCTGGGCGGTGCTGCCACACCGGCCCAGGGAGACGTCCCCGGCTCATTGGATAAAAATGCAGGTGGCTCATGCTCGGGGCACTCAAGCTTCACAGGAAGGACAACGTTGCCTTCTGCGGGGACGCCGCTATCTTTGTGAGCCTGCTGACCCTCCGAGGATGCAGCCTCTGCTGTGGGGAATTCTGGTTCTCCTGGGGTGGGTAAGACAACCTTGTAAAACACACCTGAGTGAGTGGGAGTTTCTTTGAGGGCTTAGTTTACTCCTGTCCTTTCCTGTTTCTCAAGTTCCCGTTTACTTGGCCACTTTTTTAATAAATATTGGGTTTATTGTTCAGCATTGAGCAGTGTCTTGGTTTTCAATCTCGGCACTCTTTCAAACTTACCCTGTTACACTGTGCTGGCATCTTTTGCCTGGGAGGAATCTTCATGCTTATTCCATTTGAGGTTTCAGACTGACAATTCCAGCCTAAAGGTTCTGACACCAAAGAAATGCCTTTCCACTCAGGAAAAAAAGCCTGCAGTGGTTTTGAGTCTAGGCCTTCCTTGGTAACCAGGTTGGAACCAAGGAACCAAGGCCATGTTCCAAGTATTCCATATTGTTTTTACATAATCAAGTGTATAAATAAGAAGGCAGAGGAAGCTCTCGCTCTCTTTCTTCCAGCAAACTGAAAGCACAGATTTTTTGCTATCATTGTGCCAGGGTGAAGGAGTGAGGCCTCGTGTGCCTGTTTGGCCTTGAGAAGCAGAAAGTGCCCGCGGTTGTTGGTGCGATTCTCTGCTATCTTGAGGAAAATATTTGGATTAGTGTTAGGGTTTAGGGTTCGTGTTGGGGTTTGGGTTCTGGGTTCAGGTCGGGTTCAGGTTTGTGTTCAGGATTCGAGTTCAGATTCGGGTTGGGATTGGTGTTCGGGTTATAGGTTTGAGTAAGGATTCTGTTTGGGGTTTGGGTTGGGGTTCTGCTTGGGGTTTGGGTTGGGGTTCAGATGGGCATTTGGGTTGGGGTTTGGGTTTGGGTTGGGATTAGGGTGTGGGTTAGGGTTGAGGTTGGGGTTGGGGTTTGGGTTAGGGGTTAGGATTAGGGTTCGGGTAAGACTTAGGATTAGGTTTAGGGTTTAGGTAACATTTCAGTGAGAGTAAGGGATAGGAGTGCACTTAGAGTTTAGGGTAGGTTTAGGTTTAGATCTTTTTTAAAGGTTAGGTTGAGGGTTCAGTGCTGTCTAAGATACCTCCCAGTCCAAAGGTGCACACACAGAAAGCTCTTGCTCTTTGTGTAGTGCCAAGAGTGGTGCACCAACTGCACTAGATAGGTGGTGAGTCAGGGTTTTGTTGTTCCTTTTCTTTTGTTACTGCTAATGCTGCCCCTGGAATTGAAAGTGTAAGTTAGATGCTTTCAAAGCACCACAGGTAGTAATTAATGCAGTGATTGGAAGGGAAGGTGTGTACTATAGCTGAATATCCTACTAGTGGAAAAATAACTACTAAATGTAGTTATTACATTCAGTGTGTCCCTTCTTATTAAAAGTTCTACAGAAAACAGCAGCCAGTGGAAGTTGTGGAAATACAGAGGAGCAGAATTCTACTCATTTCCACATATCAATTTAAAATGAAAATGGAATTTATAAAATTTTAAAAAGACAAACAAACACAAAAATCAGTCATCAAAAAAAACCCTTAAGATATAAGATGATGTTTTTCCTGGGTTAACCAAGGAAATCATTTAACTTTCTTCGAGGGTGAGGTCTTTCCTGAGACTCAGTAACTGAAAAATAGAATGTTGATAAATGTTTGCCACAGATGATGCACCTGAATTATTAAGATGCTTAAAACAGACAGAATAAAAAACCTTTTTTCCTGGTTTGGAGTGCTTGTGGTTTAGGCATCCAGACCCTTGAGGACAGACTTTGTGCGCAGTATTCTCTTTGCTTTTCTTGCTCCCTTTTTTCCTAATCCATCTTTTCTATAACTCGGATCAAAAGACAGTAACAGTATTCTCCATGTTCCCTTCCCCCAGACTGATGATCCACCAGTGTGAACTTGGTTACTCTGAACTCTTGCTCTTAGATTTTAGATGCTGTTAGGGTGGAAGAGCGGTTTAAGATGACTATACCATTGCTTGTTAGACAGATTGAAGGTCTGAAGCTGCTTCAAAAGACAAGAAAACCCAAACAGGATGATGATAAAAGGGTATGAATCTTTAAATCCAGGATACTTAAGCATCCTAAAGAAGGAAAAAAATGCACTTTTTGAACAGGATAAGAAATGCACCTGATTTTAATTGTGCAAAATTTTAATGTATACCTGTAATGTTTGATGGTCTGGAGGGGCAGAAAACACCCAGTTGGCAACTTTGGCTGTTTAGATGTAGGGGTTAACAGCAGTCTGTTGGCTCCCTGGAAAAGGAGATTGACTTGGGAAGCTTTCGAGTGTGGCCTTGAAGATAAGTGAGTTTTACACACGGGCTAATTGGGGAGTGAGGGCGGACTGTGAGTCCATAGATTTATGTGAGAACAACAGCCTTGGCCTTGGGCATCTCCAGTGTCTCACAATTGCTGCCAAGTGTATCAGTAATGAGGAGTGGCCAATTAGGATGTTGTTGCTGCTTGCTACTTGCTTGCTACTTGCTCGCTGCCTGCTTGCTGCTTTTTGACAATGATCTAAAAGGAGCTGGAATTTTTAATAAAGGAGGCCTTTTCTTAGGTTGCCCTGAATCAACCTTCTGTGTGTTTTTTATTGGACCGTCATGACATCATGGCAACAGTAACAACTGTTCCCAATGATGTCACCGCTGTCCCTGTGGTGTCACCAATGTCCCTGTGATGTCACCGGTGTCCACTGATGTCACTGCTGTCCTCACAGGTGTCATCACTGTCCCCTGTGATGTCAGTGGTGTCCCAGGGGTGATCCCTGCATCCCCAGTGATGTCACTGCTGTTCACTGTGATGTCACTACTGTCCACTGTGATGTCACTGGTGTCTCTATGATTGCACCCCAGTCCTTGTGAAGTCACCGCTGTCCCCAATGATTTCACTGATGTCCCTGTAACATCACAGCTGTCCCTTTTTTTGTCACCAGTCCCCTGTGATGTCACTGGCCCCCAGTGATGTCACTGCTGTCCCTGTGATGTCACCACTGTCCCCAGTAGTGCCACCATGTCCCTGTGGTGTGACCAATGTCCCTGTGATGTCACCAATGTCCCTGTGACAACACTGCTGTCCCTCTGTTGTCACTCTGATGTCACTGGCCCCAATGATGTCACTGGTGTCTTTGTGATGTCACCATGGTCCCTTGTAATGTCACCAATAGCCCTTTAACATCACGACATTCCCTTTCTTTTCAACAGTTCCCTGTGAGCTCACTGGTCCCCAGCAATGTCAACAATGTCCCTGTGATGTCACCACTATCCCCTGTCACCACTGTCACTGATAATGTTACTGATGTCTCTGTGATTTCACACCTGTCCTTGTGTTGTCACCGATGTCCCATATCATGTCACAGATGTCCCTGTTGATGTCACTGGTGACTCTGTGGTGTCATCGCTGTCTCCTGTGACATCACTGCTGTCCCTTTGTTATTATCAGTCCCCTGTGATGTCCCTGTTCCCCAATGATGTAACCTCTGTCCCTGTGATGTCACCACTGTCCCCTTTGATGTCAGCAATGTCCCCGATGATGTCATTGGTGTCTCTATAATGTCAACCCTGTCCTTGTGAAGACACCGATGTCCCTGTGACATCAGGATTGTCCCTTTGTTTTCAGCCATCCCATGTGATGTCACTGGTCCCCAATTATGTCACTGCTGACTCTGTGATGTCACCACTGTCCCCAGCTATGGCTCTATGTCCCCGTGATACCACGCCTGTCCCTTTGTTTTCAACAGTCCCCTGTGATGTCACTGGTACCCAATAATGTCACCTATGTCCCTCTGATGTCACCACTGTCCCCTGTGATGTCACCAATATCCCCAGTAGTGTCACTGATGTCTCTTTGATGTCAACCATGTACTTGTGATGTCACTGATGTCCCATGTGATGTCATCGATATCCCTGAGACATCACAGCTGTCTCTTTGTTTTGACCAATCTCCTGTGATGTCACTAGTACCCAGTGATGTCACCGATGTATCTGTGATGGCACCACTGTCCCCTGTGATGTCACCCCATGTCACCGATGTCACCAATGATGTCACTGGTGTCTCTGTGATGTCACCCCTGGCCTTGTGAAGTCACCAATGTCCCCTGTGATGTCAGAGATGTCACTGGTGTCTCTGTGATGTCATCACTGTCCCCTGTGATGTCAACAATGTCCCCAATGATGTCCTGCTGTCTCTGTGATGTCACCATTATGCTGAACTGTGGCACCATGTCCCCTTATGTCACCGATGGCAGTGATGTCCCTGAGACATCACTGCTGTCCCTTTGTTGTCATCAGTCACCTGTGATGTCACTGGTCCCCAGTGATGTCCCCCATCTCCCTGTGATGTCGTCACTGTCCACTGTGATGTCAGCAATGACCCTGATGTCATCACTGGTGTCACTGTGATGTCATCCCCGTCATTGTGAAGTCACCAACATCCCCTGTGATGTCACGAATGTCACTGTGACATCATTGCTGCCCATTATTGTCACCAGTCCCTTGTGATGTAACCAATTTCCCCGATGATGTCACTTGTGTCTCTGTAAGGTCAACCCTATGCTTGTGAAGTCACCAATGTCCCTGTGACATCACGACTGTCCCTTTATTGTCAACAGTCTCTTGTGATGTCACTGGCCTCCAGTGATGTCAACCATCTCCCTGTGATGTCACCACTGTCCCCTGTGTTGGCAACAATGAGCCTGATGATGTCACTGGTGTCAGTGTGATGTCATCCCTGTCCTTGTGAAGTCACTGAAGTCCCCTGTGATGTCACCAATGTCCCTGTGACATCACTGTTGTCCCTTTGTTTTCACGAGTCCCCCATGATGTCACTGGTCCTTAATGTCCACTGGTCCACTGGTCCACTGCTGTCTCTGTGATGTCGCCACTGTGCCGAGCCGTGGCACCATGGCCCCGTCATGTCACTGATGCCAGTGATGTCCCTGTGACATCGTGGCTTTCCCTTTGCTGTCAATAGTCTCCTGTAATGTCACTGATCCCCAGTGATGTCACCCATCTCCCAGTGATGTCACCACTGTCCCCTGTAATGTCAGGAATGTCCTTACTGCTGTCACTGGTGTCAGTGTGATGTCATCCCTGTCCTTGTGAAGTCACTGAAGTCCCCTGTGATGTCACCAATGTCCCTGTAACATCACTGCTGTCCCTTTGTTGTCATCAGTCACCTGTGATGTCACTGGTCCCCAGTGATGTCACTGCTGTCTCTGTGATGTCACCACTGTTCCCAGCGGTGGCACCATGTTCCCATGAGGTCACCAATATCCCTGTGATGTCACCAGATGCCTTTGACTTCACCAATGTCCCTGTGACATCACGGCTGTCCCTTTGTTTTCACCAGTCCCCCATGATGTCACTGGTCCTCAGTGATGTCACTACTGTCTCTGTGATTTCGTTCCTATCCCTGTGATGTCATTGATGTCCCTGTGACATCGCTGCTGTCCCTTTGTTTTCACAAGTCCCCTGTAATTTCACTGTTCCCCAATAATTTCAACGATGTCCCTCTGATGTCACGAGTGTCCCCTGTGATGTCAGCAATGTACCAGATGATGTAAATGGTGTCTCTTTGGTGTCACCACTGTCCTTGTGAAGTCACTGATGTCCCCTGTGATGTCACCGATGACCCTGTGACAACAGGGCTTAGCCTTTGTTCTCATTAGTCCCCTGTGATGTCACTGGTCCCCAATGATATCACTGCGGTCCCTCTTATGCCACCACTGACATCAGCGGCAGCACCTTGTCCCTGTGATTTCTCCAATGTCCCTGTAATGTCACCAGTCCTTTGTGGTGTCACCAGTCCCCTGTGATGTCATTGTTGGCCCTTGTGATGTCAGCAATGTCCCCAATGACATAAATGGTGTCTCTACGATGTCACCACTGTACTTGTGAAGTCACCTACATCCCATGTGATGTCACCGATATCCCTGTGACATCATGGCTGTCCCTTTGTTGTCACCTATCCCTTGTGACCTCACTGGTCCCAAATGATGTCACTACTGTCTCTATTATTCTACCACTGTTCCCACCAGTGGCATCATGTCCCTGTGATGTGACCAATGTTCCTGTGATGTCACCAGACCCCTGTGATTTCACCAGTATTCTCAATGATGTCATTGATGTCATTGTAATTTCACCCCTGCCCTTGTGGTGACCAGTGACTGGTCCCCTGCGACTTCACTGATGTTACTGTGACATCACGACTGTCTCTTTGTTGTTACCAGTACCCTATGATGTCACTGGTCCCCAAATGATGTCACTGCTGTCCCTGTGATTTCACTACTGTCCCCAGAAGTGTCACCAAGTTCCCATGATGTTAATGATTTCCCAATGACATCACAGCTATCTCCTTGTTTTCATCACTCACCTGGGATGTCACTGGTCCTCAGGGATGTCACCCATGTTCCTGTGATGTCACCAGACCCCTTTGATGTCACTGATGTCCCTGTGACATTACGGCTGTCCTCTTGTTTTAACCAGTTGTCTGTGATGTCACTGGTCCCCAGTGATGTCACTGCTGTCCCTGTGGTGTCACCACTGTGCCCACTGCTGGCACCTTGTCCCCATGATGTCACTGATATCCTTGCGATGTCACCAGACCCCTGTGATGTCACCACTGTCCCTGTTATATCACCGATGTCACCGATGATGTCACTGGTGTCTCTGTGATGTCACCCCTTGGTCTTGTGCAGTCACTGATGTCCCCTGTGATGTCACCAATGTCTCTGTGACATCACAGCTTTTCCACTGTTGTCACCAGTCCCCTTTTATCTCACTGGTTTCCACGGATGTCACTGCTGTCTCTGTGATGTCAGCACTGTCCTCAGCAGTGGCTCCATGTCCCTCTGATGTCAGTGATTTCCCTGTGACATCAGGGCTTTCCTTTGTTGTCACCTGTCCCCTGTGGTCACCGCTTTCCCCTTGATGTCACCTCTGTCCCCTGTGACGTCACCATTGTCCTTGATGATATCACTGGTGTCACTGTGATGTCACCCCTGTCCTTGTGAAATCACTGATGTCCCCTGTGATGTCACTGGTACCCAATGATGTCACCCATGTCCCTGTGATGTCACCAATGTCCCCTGTGATGTCACCAATATCCCCGATGATGTCACTGATGTCTCTTTGATGTCAACCATGTACTTGTGATGCCACTGATGTATCATGTGATGTCACCAAAGTCCCTGTGACATCACAGCTGTCCCTTTGTTTTCACCAATCCCCTGTAATGACACTCGTCCCCAGTGATGTCACCAATGTCCTTTTCCTTATGGTTAGGGTTAGGGGTTAAGGTTTAGGCTTAGGTATAGGTTTAGATTTTAGGGTTAGGGTTAGGTGTTAGGGTTAGGGTTTAGAGTTTAGGGTTTGGGTTTGGGTTAGGGGATTAGGGTTTAGGATTAGGCTTAAGGTTACGTTTAGGCTTAGGTTTTAAGGTTAGGGTTAGGGGCTAGGGTTAGGTTTTAGGTAATGTTTGATTAGATTAAGGGATAGGGTTAGGGTTAGGGTTAGGGTTAGGGTTTAGGGTTAGGGTTAGTTAGGGTTAGGGATTAGGGTTAGGGTTATGGTTAGGGTTAGGTGGTTAGGGTTTAGGGTTGGACTTAGATTTCGGTTTAGGTTTAGGGTTTAGGGTTATGGTTAAGGGTTAGGGTTTAGGGTTTGGGGTAAGGGTAGGGTTAGGTTAGAATTAGGTTTTAGATAAGTTTTTGTTAGAGTAAGGCATATGGTTACAGTTTGGCTTTAGGGTTTAACATATAGGTTCAGGTTTAGATTTTTTTTTAAGTTTAGGTCTGGTGTTCAATACGGATGAAGATACCTCCCAGTCCAAAGGTGTGCACACAGAAAGCTCTTTTTCTTTGTGTAGTGCCGAGAGTGGCACAGCATCGACACTGGAGAGACAGAGGCTCAGGATTTTCTTTCCTGGGTGGAACTGCAGTGCACACCCCCTCACTGCAGCTCCAAAAGTGTTCCATGGTTGCCTTTGTGATGTCATGGTCTATCCTCTCCATTCCAGAATGATACCTGAAAACCAAAGAACCAATGCACCACAGTCCCACATTGCAGCCTTTCCTTTTTGCCATTGGCCTAGTTGTGATTTTACAGCCAATCATCTCTGTTCCAGAATGGCCCCTGGACACCAAAGAACTAATGACTCACACCCCAAGAATTCAGCCCAACATGTCTGCCATGGGCCTCTTAAGGTGTTTTTCTACAATTCTACCTTGAAAAGAAGACTTAAAATGGAGTTTAGAGGGATTGATATGGAATAGGGTAGTAGGGTTGGGTATGTGTAACTACTCTGTTAAGGGTAAGGGATATAATACAGCTACATTAAAATATATTCACTACACAACTAGTTCTAAAATCTACAAAAGGTAAAAAAAAAAAAACAAAAAAAAAACAAAAAGGGTTGAGACATCAGTAGGAATTGACTCTGGTGTGAGTGTTGTTATTGTGAATCTATAATTCAGTCACTGTTCAATTGTAGTAAATGCTACTGAATCCCTTGATAACTGTTGAGTTGGTGAATGATTAAATGCTACTAATCTCTTTTGCCCCCTTTTCTTTGGATCCAAACCCTTTGCACTCCTGATCTTCTTGCATCCCAAGGCTCTGTGTAAATCATTCCCTTTCATAAAAAAAATAGCTATTCTTTGGGAGCTGCTCTTTGAAATTTTCTTCCTTAGCTAAACTACAAAACAACTCCAATTAGTTGTTGAAGACGAGAAGACAGGAAGACAATTCAAAAAAAGAAAAGAAAAACAATTTCTTTTTCCGTATGTTAATGAGTCCCATGGTGTGTTTAGAGATTAGTCTATCATCCTGAGAAAGTGAGAGAAGATTGAAGAAGCTGCTCAAGAAGTCAGAAGCCAAAGCCCAAGTCCCTTGAAGCATTGCTGGGCCCCACTGAGGGCAGGCACTGACAAAGCCTCCCCAGGGACTCCTTCGAGCAGATCCTTGCAGGCCAGGAGTGCAGGCAGACAAAGGCTCTGGGCAGGCCCCTGCAATGCTGAGCAAAGCCTGCCTTGGTTTTGGGGAGCACAGAGGCCAAGGCTGAGCCCCAGGCCCTGGTCCAGCAGATCCTGTCCCTGCCGGGGGACTCAGGGTTGTTTGGGGGGCAGTGGGATGGGAAGGGGAGCAACAACAAAGGCCCAAAACTGTGCAAGCCCTGCCAGGTTGCTCAGGGAGGGGTGAGGCAGAACCCAAGGGCAGAAGCTGCCAGGAAAGTTGCCTGTGGTGGCCGGAGGGGCAGAAGCAGCTGCCAGAGCCAAGGGCACAAAGACCTGAGTGTCTTTGGGCCTTGCAGCCCTGCCAGAGCCCTTGGCCATCTCTGCTGCAGGCTGTTCTACCCTGTCCCAGTTACCCCCAACCTCCCCAAAACTTCCATCTGGGTGGGGTCAGCTTTGTGATGACACTCTGCAACCTCATAAAATCAAGGGGCCATTGTGACATTCCAGGGCCTAAGGGAGCCAAAGAAACTGAGGAACAGTGACAGCCTTATGAAATAATGGGGTCATTGTGACACTGCTAAAACCCAATAAATCAGGGGGCCATTGTTACACTGGAAAACCTCATGGAATCAAGGGGCCATTGTGACCTGCAGGGCCTCATGGAAACCAAGGAACACAGGGACACTGTGAAATCTTGTGGAATGAAGGGGCCATTACACACTTGAGGCCTTGTGAACAGAGAGGAACCCTGAAAAATTTTGGAAACTGATGGATCCAAGGAGCCATTTTGAAACTGCAGGTCCTCAGAGAAACTGCAGGAACCCTGGGACGTAATGGAAGCTCCTGGATCTAAGGGGCCTCTGACACTGGGTTCCCTGAAATTTGGCATCATCTACAAAGGACTTGAAAACACCTTTAAGTCTCGTTGTACAAAGAGATAATAAATATATTCTCTAGTGGTGTTCAAGGGCTGGTAACTGAGGCATTTCATCAGGAAGTTGCTACCAAGAGGACTTTGTACCATGGATTTTATTTCACACTCTACAGTCCATCTCCCACCAGTCTGGCTCTAAGGAGACTACAAGAGACCATGTAAAGGACTTGACAAAGTCTGGGCACACAACATCCCCTTCCTTTTCCTCCCACAGGAGTTCCGCAATCCCTGCCTTGTCTTTCCCATGCCTGGCAATGGCTGCAGGAGGACTTGCCATGTCCCCTTTCCTGCTGAGCCTGAGCAGTCTGGAACTCTGCCAAGCCTCCTTGCTGCCCTGTTTGCAGACTGGTTCCATGTCTGCCTTTGCCAAGACCCCAGGAACCTCTGGGATGGCTCTGGCCTTTGAAAGGCTTTGGGAGAGTCTCCACTCTGAGCAGGAATTTGGAAAGCAAGGGGGTCCTTTTTGCCCCTCACACCTCAACAAGAGGCTTCTCCCAGAAACTTTGTCTAAGCCTTCCACCCCCACCCCCAAGCCGTGACACACAGGCATGTCTTGTCCATGCAGGGCAAACATGGACTGCTGAGCTGGTCATTTCTGTCCCTCCTTGGAGGGAAGAACAACCTCCCTGCCCTGGGCTGAGAGGCCACTGCTGGGAATGGCGCTGGCTGTGCAAGGGCACTGCTGGGTGCCCCCACCCTGACCCCTCCACACTTGTGCTGCTCAGGCTGTTTTCCTCTGCAGGGCCTTGTGTTGGGCACAGCCTGCAGAGCAAACTGCAAAGGAGATGGAAGCTCTCAGGCCCTGCCCTGAGGAGATGCCCCTGCAGGACGGCAGTGCTGCTGCAGAGGTCAGCTCTGTGCCAGCAATGCCCGTGGCTGTCCCTGCCTGCAGTCCCTGCCCAGTCCTGCAGCAGGACTGGCACCCACTGCCCGAGCACTGAGGCCTCAAACAACACAGGGCTGTGCAGGACAGTGGGCAAGGGCAGGAGGAGGAGGCCAGGGAGGAGAAGGGCTGCTGCTCCCTGGCAGGGCTGCTCTGCTGGGACTCTTTTGTTACACAGCTCTGCACAGAGGCACTGACCCTGCAGCTCCAGAGCAGTCAGAGAGGAAAGATGGCAGGGAAATCAGTCAATGAAGAGTTCTTTATTTTGTTTAGGCACACAGGGAGTACAATTGCCAATTTGTAAAGCTTCTGGACAAGGCTAGAAAGCAAACACTGAACAGAAAATGGTGCTTATATATATATATTATTTATATATTAAAAGATTTTTTGGTGTGAAAAAAACCTGTCACAAACTAACACTCATAGTAGGAGCAAAAAATAGAGAAGATATGGGCCTTTAATGAAGTACATAACAGGACTGTGCTTTAATGAGGTACATAACATAGAGAAGAAGGAGGCTTTATTGCTTCTGAAAAACACCCAGTTATCAGTTTCCTCAGGGCATCCCTGAGCTCCTGGTTCCTCAGGCTGTAGATGAGGGGGTTCAGGACTGGAGGCACCACTGAGTACAGAACTGACAGAGTCAGATCCAGGGATTGGGAGGAGATGGAGGGGGGCTTCAGGTAGGCAAAGAATGAGGTGCTGATAAACAGGGAGACCACGGCCAGGTGGGGGAGGCACGTGGAAAAGGCTTTGTGCTGTCCGTGCTCAGAAGGGATCCTCAGCACAGCCCTGAAGATCTGCACATAGGAGAAAACAATGAAAATGAAACAACCAAATACTAAACAGGCACTAACCGCAATGAGCCCAATTTCCCTGAAGGAACCTGAGTGTGAGCAGGAGAGCTTGAGGATGTGAGGGATTTCACAGAAGAACTGGCCCAGGGCATTGCCCTGGCACAGGGGCAGGGAAAATGTATTGACTGTGTGCAGCAGAGCATTGAGAAACCCAGAGGCCCAGGCAGCTGCTACCATGTGGGCACAAGCTCTGCTGCCCAGGAGGGTCCCGTAGTGAGGGGTTTGCAGATGTCAACGTAGCGGTCGTAGCACATGGTAGTCAGGAGGGAAAACTCTGCTGACAATGAAGAAGACAAAGAAAAAGGCCTGTGCAGCACATCCTGTGTAGGAGATGGTTGTGGTGCCCCAGAGGGAGTTGTGCATGGCTTTGGGCACAGTGGTGCAGATGCAGCCCAGGTCTGTGAGGGAGAGGTGCAGCAGGAAGAAGTCCCTGGGGGTGTGCAGGTGCTGGTCGCAGGCTACGGCGCTGAGGATGAGGCCGTTGCCCAGGAGGGCAGCCAGGGAGATGCCCAGGAAGAGCCAGAAGTGCAGCAGCTGCAGCTCCCGCCTGTCTGCAAATGCCAGCAGCAGGAACTGGGCCATGGAGCTGCTGTTGGAAATTTGCTGCTTCCTCAGAGTGTTTGGATCTGTTGAGGAGGAGAAGTCAATGCTGAGTTAGACCAGGCTGCTGCAGCCAAACAGGACACGTCTCACAGCCACCCCACTCTCAGGTTCTCCCTCCTCACTCAGACCTCCCTGCAGCTCCCTCGCCTGAGCTCTGGCTGTTGCTGCCTGAGGGCACCATTGGAAGCAGGAACTCTAGGATGGGGCTCTCAAGGTCTCCTTCTTGCTCTGCTGGCAGAGGGAACTTGGAATGCAGGGTGATCTCCAATTAAATGTGTTCCTGATACATCCAAGAGCTCTGGCTGCTGCAGGGCAATGCCCAGCCCAGCCCCCGTGGGCCTGAGGGCAGAGGCTCTGCTTGGGCTGGCAAAGGAGCCCAGGCAGGAGCTGCTCAGGGAAGGGCTCTGGGCCACAGACACAGGCAGGGAAGGGCCACATCCCCCTGGCCAGCACTTGTGGCAGCAGCTGCCTCTCCCTCCCTGCCTGGGTGTGTGTGAGGAGCTGTTCCTGCCAGCAGCCCCTCCCTGTGCCCAGCTCAGCTCCTGCCAGTGCTGCCAGAGCCCCTCACCAGCCCAGGGCCCAGGGGCAGCTCTGCCTGGGCAGGGGCTGCCGAGCAGATCCCAGACCCCCTGCGCTGGCTGGGAAGGGGCAGGGGTTGGCAGTGGATGTGCTTCCTGAGAAGGGCCCTGGCACAGGGAACCTTCTTGCCCTAGGCCTCTGATGGGGCAGCAGCAAGTCCTGCTCTGCAGCAGCTTCTTCTGCTGCCCCCCAGCAAAGCCAGCACAGCCATCCTGACAGCTCCTGCCAGGGCTGCCATTTGGCAGCTGCCAGAGCCACTGGCAGCAACTCCCCTGCACTACTCTGCAACCACAGCCTTCCCATGCCAAAGGGCTACCAAAGTTCCTCCCCTGAGCAGCTCTGCCCTGTCCTCCCAGCCCAGGATCCCTTTCACCTCCTGCTCCCTTCTCCTGGCTGCCCTTGCTGCCTGCAGCTCCTGCCCTGCTCTGCCATAGGGCCACTTCCTCTGCCCTGCAGGGACTGGGAGAGCCCTTCTGAAAGATCCTACAAGCTGTGGGATGTGGCAGCTTTAGGAGATCCCTGCAGGAAGGGAGGTTTCAGTGTCCTCCAGCCAGAGAATTCTTCATTCAAATCCTGGGAAGGTTTCTCCTGCAGTGAGAGCTGGGTCCCCTCCCAGCCCAGGCTGTCTCTCACCTCTCTGCCTTCTCTCCTGTGCCCTGGGTGCTGCAGGCAGTGCCCTCAGCCCTGCTGGGCTGTGCAGAGGAGCTGCTCCTGGGCAGAGTTGTGTCTTTGAAGCTGTTCTTGGTTGCCAGGAGCTCCCTGTGTGCCAGGAGCCTGGTCCAGCTCAGCAGCACAGCAACAGCCCCAGGCATTTCATCACCCTCGGGGGCTTTGGGGATGTAGTTTACATGAGACTCAATCCCTGAGAGGATGTTCAAACAACTTCTCAAGAAGTCAAAGTGAGATTGAAACACTAAAGTTTCTTGCAGAGCTAATGAGACTCACTGAGGGACACAACTGAGAACGTCTCCACAGGTTCCAGTTAGAGCAGAAAACTGCAGACCGTGATGACAAGGATGGACAAGCAAGGCAAAGGTGCCTCTGATGCTGAATAAGCATTGACTTGTTTCCATAATCCTACGAACCTAAGCCTGACCCCCAGCCCCTGGGAAGGCAGATCCTGTCCCTGCCTCATTGCTCAGGGCTCTTTCTGGGGCACTGGGATGTGGGATGTGCAGTGCCAAGGGCAGGACGATGGGGTGGCACCTGCCAGGCTGCTGAGCAGGGACAAGGAGGCCAGGAGGCCCCAGGGCTGCAAGGGCCACTTGTCTCCTCCTGGCATCAGGAGCACAGCCAGCAGCCATGGCCAAAGGCCTGCAGAAGGTGGCTGTGTCAGGGCCTTTCAGCTTCTGCACAGGCCTCTCTCTGTGCAGCCCAGGCTGTCCTAGGGTGTCCATGCCCTGCCCCTTTCCCTGCAGGCTGTCGTCATCCCCCCGGCTGCCCCACCTGGCTGGCCCCTTCCTGCACTGACATCTCTGCATCCTCCCTGGCTCTTCCTGCACACACCAAGCCTTGGGCTCATCCAGACTCCTCCTGGCTGATGTGTTGCACCACAGCACTGCCCTCAGGGTGAAACTCCCTTCTCTTTTTTTCCAGTCTGGACCTCTCCAGCTGAACTTGGCATCATTTCTTTATTTCTCCTGCTGTTTCCTGCTATGAGAAAAGGATCCTTCATCTCTGAAACCACCCTTCAAGCCCTCTCTGGCTACTCCTGTACTGTCCTCAGTCTCCACACCATGGAGCCCAGAGCTCCTTAGTCCCTACACAGTGCTCATGTGCTTGAGGCCTCCAAATCTTTTCTTGGGAGATCCCTGGGTACTCTCCAAGGTGTTTGCAGATGAACACATGGTGCTCATAAGTCTAAGGAAATCCCAGGGATACTTTTTTCCAAGGTCTGTAGTGGCAGAACATGGGGCAATGGCTCTAAACTGAAACATTGGTGTCATATTGATAATAGGGAGAAATATTTAACAATGAGTGTGGCAAGAACTGAAACAGGTTCCCAGAGAATTGGATGTGTCCAAGGTCAGGGACTGTGAGTAACCTAAATTAGTGGAAGATGTCACTGTTCATGTCTAGGGACTTGGACAAGATGAACTTTTATCTCCTTTCCAAGACAAACCATTCTGTGATTCTTTGAGTCACAGACTCCTTCTCCAAAGAATTTCCTTTTTTGAGGACATGAATTGCCATGTTTTTGGAGAAACCCTTGTAAGCCCAAAAGGTAAAATAATAACTCAAAGACAGTTCAAAAATATCTGTGTGAAGGCTTCACCATGTAGATCAATGGCAGAGCCTCCAAGGACAACCTCACAAACGTGGGTGGGGTTTTCATGCTTGGGGTCTTAGACATGATGGGCAACAAGAAATCAAGTTTTGGGACTGTGCAAGACTTGTCTTGGGATCTCTAGGGAAGAACAGAGGAAAGGGAAGGGTGAAAAAACAGGGTTTTGTGGAGGAACAAGCATGAGAAAAGAGAGAGAAGAGGGGATGAAAAAGCTGGCCATGGTAAACAGGGGGATGCTCAAGACACTTCCCAGACCATGCCCTGACACTGATCCCCACAACCTTTCCTGTTTTCTAATAACTCCATTGCCAAGAACTTTCTGTGGGGAAGGACCTCTCTGCTCCTGGCACAGATTGTGGCCCAAGTTGCAGCCCCTGCAGCAGGAGCCACAAAGAGTCAGGTCTTGTGTTCTTTGGGGGACCAGACTCTGCCCAGACTGGGGGGTGTGTGTTGGAAGCACAAAACAGTGAAGGAAATGAAAAGTCAAACACACAATGTAGCCTGACTTTGTGCCTAAATGGGGGATGAGAATTGGACACCAAAACTGCAGGGACACATGGAGTGGTTTGTCCTCATTGACCTCCTCAGAAGGGACACCTTTCAGGAAGTGTTGTGGCCTTGGCTGTGCTGAGTGTTGAGCCGGGCAATGCAGCTTGTGATTGCAGTGGCACTGTCAGGGCTCTGCAGAGCTCCTCTGTATCGTGGTTTTGCCCTGGGTCAATTTGCTTTCACACCCTTCATGCAATTACTAATCAGTTGAGAGAAGGTTTATACAGATAAAAGAGACTGGATTCGGGAAAAAAGTATGAGTATTTATTATTAACAAGCTAAAACTAAAGAACTATATCTACAACAATTCTACTTAAGTAAAAGGTGCCATGTATTTACAAAAAATACTCCCCCCCCCCTTTATATCAGTCTAAGGAGGAGAAGCACTTTCTGTCTCCGTTCTCGGAGTTCCAGTTCTCTCTCTCCAGTAACTCTGCAGCACCCTCATCGCAGCTGGAACTCCTTTATCTCTCTTTCATTCTGTGTTGGCCTCCAGGGCTGGGCTTACCCCCCCTCCTGGGCTAAGACCGAAGGTTGGGAGTTACCCAGGTCCTGAAGGGTCTTCTTCCAGAGGCTTGCAAGGGGACACTTGCTTACTGTGGATCTTCTTCCACAGGGTTACAGGGATAATGGTTTTTGAGTCTACCCTTGTTTCCCTATGGAGGTCCCTCTCCACGGGAAAACAGTCTTTTCCGGCATGAGTCTAGTATGGATCCCACGCATGGATCCCAACATCCTTACCCAAGCGATTCTGCTCCAGCGTAAGGCTTTCTCTCTCTCTCAAAGTCAAATCTTCACTAGCAGCATGGATCTTTCACACAGATCCCAACATCCCACCTGGGCTGTCTCACTCCAGCGTGAGGTTTGGTCACAAATCTTCAGTAGCAGTATGGATCCCACACACAGATCCCAGTATCTCACCTGAGCCGTCTCGCTTCAGCGTGAGTCTCATTCCCTTCAGGGTCATATTTAGAGTCACAAATCTTCGACAGGTCTCTGCCTTATTTTCAGTCCTTTTCATGAAGTCTTGGTTTCCTGGTACATCATCTACAAACTCCTCTGTGAGCTACATGGGGGGTCTCCTCACCCCAACAAACTTTCATAGGTAGCAGGGATTTTAATTTTCAGTCTTTACCCTGCTGAAAGGAGGGAGAGCAAAAAGGGGAAGAAGCAACCCCCCCCCCTTTTGAGTTTTTTTTCTCTCTCCTCCGGCTGCCAGCTTTGACCTTGAAAGTCCCTTATCTCTTCACTGGAATTTCTCTGCAGTGTTTTCTGTCCAAGCAGTTCGTCTTTTAATCTTTTTTTTTCTTTACTCTCTTACAGAAGAGGAGGGGAACTTCAGTGCTACACCTGCCCTCCCTGCCCAAGCCAGGGGAGGAGGAGGCCTGGCCCTTCTTGGGCCCGCTGCTCTTCTACATGGCTGCTGCTCCTGATTTTTAACTACGACACAAGTCGTCTTTTCCATTTTCTTAAAGATGTAATTAGCAAAGGCATCACTGAACTTTTTTTTGATTGTTTTTTTTTTTGTCCGGAAATCACCTGGACAAAACCATCCTCAGCCCCAGGGATGGGCTGGTGGGCAAAACCACGACACTCTGAGTTCCTGCCTTTGTCCCCAGCAATCCCAGAGAGCTGCAGGGGCTGCATTCAATGCCTTGTGCTTTTGGTGAGCCCGCCTGGTTCTTGGGAATGGGAGCAGGCCTGGAGTTCCCAGACTGTTCCTGCCTCCAGGGTGGGGCCTGCAGTGCCGTGTTTGCAGCATTCCATTGGCGCAGTGGGCAGGATGGCCATGGATCCATTCCTGCACAAACACAATCGTGCTCCATCCCAGGCAGGGACACAATGGGCCCACAAGTGTTGGAAGGGGAAGAACAAGGCAGTTTTGGCACTGTGGAACCCCATGGAACCAAAGGAACCCTGGGACATGACATGAACCTCATGGAATAAAGGGCATATTGTGACCCTGCAGCCCCTCCTGGAACCAAAGGGAGTCTGGGAAGTGGCAGGGTCTGATGGAAACAAAGGAACCTCCTGGGAACAAAGGGACACTGGACACTGCCAAAAACTCAGGGAGACAAGGGAACCCCAGCACACTGTGGAATCTGCTGGAATCCAGGGGCCATTGGAATCCACTGGGGCCTCCTGGAACCAAAGGGAACAGGTGACACTGCGGAACCTCATGGGATCAAAAGGACCCCGGGACTTTGTGGAACGTCAGGGAATCAAGGGGCCAGTGTGACATCACAGAACCTTTTGGAACCAAAGGGAACCAATGGGACATTGTGGAATCTCATGGAATCAAGGGGCCATTGTGACACTGGGGAAAATGATGGAATCAGTGGGCCATTGTCACACTGCAGGGCCTTATGGAGCCAAAGAACACTGGGAAACACTGCAAGCTCATGGAATCAAGGAGCCATTGTCACACTGTGAAGCCTCAAGGAATAAGAGATCCAATCTTTGCCTCAGATTTTGTCAACAAATTAAATGTAAGGAATTCCAGAAGTGTGATTGAGCCACTTTGTCTGAAAGGTTTTAATGATTGGCAAAAGGAGAATATATATAAAAAATGAATAATTTTTTCTTACAAACGTTCAGACAAAAGATCTTAATCAGAATTATTTACTACACAGTATATAGGCTAAAATTACTGGTAGTGCAGTATAAGATAGGATAGTGCGGTATACTGAGACAGTTCTTCAAAATATTATGTTAAAACCAGCAAACAGAAATAATTATTATGTAGAGATCTGATGTCACTCACCCAGGCCAACGGTTGTGGGGAGATTTCTTTTGCTCAACCTTAGAGAAGTGTCTTTGCAGGGCATCCCCAGCCAAGGCAAGAATCTCCACACATACACCCCAAGAAGGGCTCTGTTAGAAGAAGCTGCCTGTATGAAAGGGGACTGGACTGCTCTGGTATGAAGGGACTGACTGCTCCTCCCAAATGTCCAGGCCAGTTACCAGCTTCTCTCTCACATCCTTTTCCACCCTCTGGGGGAAGAACCTTTTTCCAAGATCCGACCTAACCCTGGCCTGACACAAGTCCAGACCATTCCCTCAGTGCTGTCCCTGTTCCCCCCAGAGCAGAGCTCAGGGCCTGCCCCCCGCTCTGCCCCTGCCCAGGGAGTTGAGACTGCAGTGAGGTCTCCCCTCCTCAAGAGCCAGGAGGTCACTTTGCTATCCCGGGGGCTCCATGGGGGCTTCCCAGGGTTCGTCCTGTGCAATCTCCTGGAATCAAAGGCTCTGTGGGGACATTGCAGGGCCATGTGGAGTCCAGGGGACATTGGGGCACTGGGGAAACTCATGGAATAAAGGGGCCATTGTGACCCTGCAGGGTCTCAGGGAACCTTGTCTGTTGGGAAACAAAGGGATGTGTGGGGGTGTTTCACTGACAACCAGAGGAATTTTGGAGATGAACCTTTACAGACCCGTATCTTTATATGTCCACACATCTCTGTCATGGTGTGGGTGTGAATTGACTGATGTGTGAGTGCTCTTATTGTGAATCTATAATTCAGTCACTGTTAAATTTTAGCAAATGCTATTGAATTCCTTGATAACTGTTAAACTGGTCAATAATTAGGTCCTACTAATCTGCTTTGCCCCTTTATCTTTGTATCCAAATCCTTTGCACCCTGACCCGTCTTGCATCCCAAGGCTTTATGTAAATCACTCCATTTCATAAAAAAATAGGTATTTTTCGTGACGTCCGCTTTGAAATCTCTTTCTCAGCTAAACTACAAAACAACTTCAATTAGTTGTTGAAGTCTTTAAGACATGAAGACAATAAAAAGAAGAGAAAGAAATTGTTTTTTTTGTCTTTAATGAACCCCACAGTGTGTTTAGACAAGTCCATTATGCTGAAGTACTGAGAGAAGATTGAAGAAGCTGCTCACCAGCAGAGCTGTCTCTTTGATGCTGTTCTTGGTTGCCAGGAGCTCCCTGTGTGCCAGAAGCCCGGCCCAGCTCAGCAGCACAGCAACAGCCCCAGGCATTTCATCACCCTCGGGGGCTTTGGGGATGAGTCCCTGAACATCAGACCCTGAGGAGAGTTGCAGGAACCTCTTGAGAAACCAAAGTGAGATTCAAACTGTGAAGTTTCTTGTAGTGTTAATGGGTCCCTGGGAGGAACCCAACTGAGAAAACATCCCCAGGATCTTGTTGGAGCACAAACCTGGAAACTGATGACAGGTCACAGAATCACAAAATCATCAAGGTTGGAAGAGACCTTCAAGTTCTTCTGGTCCAACTGTCAACCAGCACCACCATAATCATCCCTAAACCATATCCCAAAGGGTCATTTCCAGATGCCATCTGAACACTTCCAGAGACTCCACCACCTCCCTGGGCTACTTGTTCCAACACCTAAACACTCTTCAGTGAAAAAAGAATTTTGTAATATCTAATCTGAACCTCACCCAAGGCAACTCAAGGCCATTTCCTCTCTTGCTCTCACTAAAGGCTTTGTAGAAGAGACCGACCCCCTTCCTCACTAAAACCTCCTTTCAGGTCATTGTAGAGAGCATGATGAGAGGTGCACTCTGAGCCTCCTCTTCTGCAGACTAAAGAACCCCAGTTCCCTCAGTTGCTCCTCATCAGACATCTTTTCCAGGCCCTTCCCCAGCTCCGTTCCCTTCTCTGGACACGCTCCAGCCCCTCCAGGGCCTTTTTGCACTCAGGGACCAGAACTGGACACAGCACTCAAGGTGGGGCCTCCCCAGTGCCCAGCACAGAGGGGCAATCACTGCCCTGGTCCTGCTGGCCACCCTGTTCTCCAGAAAGGCCATCATGCCCTTGGCCTTCTTGCCCCCCTGGGCACACTCTGGCTCATATCCAGTCACTGTCAAGCAGCACCCCCAAGTCCCTTCCTGCTGAGCAGCTCTCAAGCCCCTCTGCCCCCAGCCTGGAGCATTCCAGGGGCTTGTTGGGACCCAAGTGCAGGCCCTGACACTTGGCCTGATTGATGCAGCCTGTCCAGATCCCTCTGCAGAGCCTTCCTGCCCTGCAGCAGATCCACAATCACACCCAACTTCATGGGATCCACCAATTTCCTGAGGGGGCACTCGATCCCCTCATCCAGATCACCAATAACGATGTTAAACAGGGGCAGCCCCAACCCTGAGCCCTTGGGAACCCCACTAGTGACCAGCCCCACCTGGATTGATTTCCATCTTCCACTCCTTGGGTCATCAGCCAGTTTTTCCCCCAGCAAACAGTTCCCTCATCCAGGCCATGAGCAGCCAGTTTGTGCAGGAGATGCTGTGGGAGATGGGCTCAAAGGCTTTCCTGAAGTCAGGACAGACACATCCCCAGCCTTTCCCTCATCTGCTGAGTGGATCATTTGTCACAGAAGGAGACCAGATTGGTCAGGCAGGACCTGCCTTTCCCAACCCCATGCTGGCTGGGCCTGATCCCCTGGATGTCCTGCCCGTGTTGCAGTGATTAAAGCATTAGTAGTAATTTGGTCAAGGCTTGCTCTGCAAGGTGGGCCTGAAAGAGGCTCTGCCAGGAACACCTGGGACTTATGAGTCAGGAATGTGCTGATCCGAAGAAACAATACTAAAAAGATTAAGTCAAGCATGCAGAACCGGTACAAGATGATTTGTAATTAGAAATAGGATTTAGTCTGGTGGTGGGAGTTAGTTACACAATATGTTAGAGGGGAGAGGTAACAGTTGATTGTATTCAGGATGATATATGTAAGTTTATGTATAACTGGTATATTTGCTTTGATGTGTGAGCCAATCATGGAGCTTTGTTTGTTAAAGGTATAAAAGATATAGTCGACATGAGGGTCTTTGGAATCCTGACTTGGGACGTTAGTCCTCAGGTTTCCCGGGCCCTGAATAAAGCACCGCATAAACTGACACTCTGTTAGTTTGTGTTGTTTCAGGTAACAGTTTTCTGGCAACCGCGGCAGGACTCCAGGGGGTCGCTGGGGCGGTCCACGAGCTGATCCACTCCGTGCCGGCAGCCAGGTGATTCCTGGAGGAGACATCGACCCGTACCCAACCCCGCACCCGACGGACAACCGCTCGAGGTAAGCCCTTAGGTGCTTTATTTTAATAGTGGTAAAAGCTTGCCTATAAGACGAGACTGTGTATACTCGCTGGGTTGAGCTGAGAGAGGTATTTTTGGGGGAAGCCTAGGCGCTGCTCGTAAGACGCGGTGAAAGCTGCGCTGAGTCAGCACTTGCCGTAAATAGTGGAATACGGCAAGATAATTGTGGAAACAGGTTACGTAACCGCTGTGGTATTTGTTGTCTGTGTGAGTGCTGTGTTATAGTGGGTATGATGCCTTTTAAAACCTTTAGAGCGTTGTCTTGTTCTGAAACTGCTATCCCTGATGATTCTCCGCTTGGGTGTATAATAAAGCATTGGAAAGAAGGGAATTTTGGACAAGAGTTAAGTAAGACACAACTGATTGATTATTGTAATAATGTGTGGCCTCAATATGATACTGAGGGAATGCAGTGGCCGAGAAACGGTACTGTAACTGTGGAAATAATGACACCTCTAATGCAATATTTGAAGGATAATGATAAGTGGGAAGAAATACCATATTTGGACTTGTTTTATTATTTGAAGCGTAAACCTAAGTGGCAAGAGGAATGTGGAATGTTGGTGTTAAAAGAGTCGAATGATGAATGTGCGGGTTGTAAGGGACGGAAGGTACGGTTTCCCGAATCGGAGGAAGATGTTTCTTTGTTGGTATCCCCGAGCCTTACTCCTACCGCACCCCCGATGAGCGCGGCTCCTTCCCGTAGGTCAGAGGGGTCACCTGTACCTCCGTTGGAATCATCCTCGGATGAGGAAGGGGAAAGGCGTTTAGATAGGACCCCATTAGCTGAGCGAACCCGGAGAGGCAGGAGAGAGCGTGGGCGAAGTCGGGAACGAAAGTATGAAGGAGAAGGGAGAACTGTCTCTCCCTCACCTCCAAGGTTGATGGCTCCTTTGTGTGAAGCGGTCGGAGCAGGTGGGGCGCGTGTCATGGTTAAGGTTCCCTTTTCACCGAATGATCTGTTGATATGGAAACAGTCGGCAGGGACGTATAGGGAAAATCCGGAGCGTGTGGCGCGTGTCGTTAAGATGGTTATAAAGACTCAGAATCCAGATTGGAATGACTTGCAAGTTTTGTTGGATACGATTTTAGATTCTACGGAAAAGGAGATGGTATTGCGGGTAATGCTTGAAAGAGCCAGGGAAAGGATTCGCACTCAGCCAGGACAAGGGACAGTAAATGATTTGGTACCGCGAGAAGACCCGGAGTGGAATCCGAACGCGGCAGGAGATTATCATAGGTTGAAAGTTTATCAGGAATTATTAGTAGAAGGGATATGAAGTGGAATTCCAAAAACTTTAAACTGGTCTAAGTT
The DNA here is from genome assembly GCF_022539395.1 of Myiozetetes cayanensis. NCBI lineage: Eukaryota > Metazoa > Chordata > Aves > Passeriformes > Tyrannidae > Myiozetetes > Myiozetetes cayanensis. The sequence goes on along the minus strand of NW_026087435.1, from coordinate 8,690 downwards.
GTATTCGGTACGGCAGGATAAGGGAGAATCCCCCTCTGCCTTCTTGGAAAGATTAAAAGAGACGGCTCGAAAATACACAGATTTAGATGTGGAAGCAGAATCAGGGAAGTTACAATTGGCCCTGATCTTTATGGGACAGTCACAGGAAGATATTAGGAAGAAGTTGCAAAAGTTAGAAGGAGAGGAAACGCGGAATTTAGAGAAATTGTTAGAAGTAGCTTGGAAAGTGTATAATAATAGAGAGAAGGAGAATACAAAGAAGCAACAAGCGAGTATGTTGGCAATTTTACAGGCGGCAGGAGGAAACTATAATTACAGGGGAAATAGGGGAAAAGGTCGTGGAAACAGGGGAAGAGGAATTAGCAGAGGTTTCGGTAGTCAAGGACGATTCGGACCCCAGGGTGGACGCGGAAAGTTAGGATTGAATCAGTGTGTATTGTGCAAGAATCCAGGACACTGGAAAAATGAATGTCCTATGAATACAGGAATAGGAATGAATCCGTTTGTCGGGAATATGCAGGGTGTGAATACTGGGACGCCACAAGGTGTCGCTCAAGCATTTATGTTACAGAATTACCAAAATCAAAGCTGACTAGATCAGGATTTAAAGGTTGTCCTGGAAATAGAAGGAGAACCTATGGAATTCCGTGTAGATACAGGAGCCAGTTTTTCAGCAATGAATAGATTAATGGGTCCTCTAAGTAATTCAACTATTCGTGTTGTGGGTGTCTCGGGTCAAACAGAGGAAAGGGCATTCTTGAGGCCACTGGATATTAAATTTAGAGGAAAGCAATTGGATCATCAATTTCTTTACATGCCTAATAGTCCAGAATGTTACTGGGGAGAGATTTGTTGTCCTCCTTACAAGCCACAATTGTGTTTGAAAAGGGTAGAGTCAAATTAGAAATCCCGGAAGAAAATGTAGCACAGATATTCGCTGTAAATGAAATAGAAACAGAAGCAATTCCTCAAGAAATAGAGCATGCAGTTGTCCCTTGGGTATGGGAGACTGGGATCCCAGGATTGTCTAAAGCAGCAACCCCAGTAGTAATAGAACTCAAGGAGGGAGCACAGCCAGTACGAGTAAGGCAATACCCGATTAGTTTAGAAGCAAGAAAAGGGGTAGCGCCTCTAATCAAACAGTTTGTGACTCTTGGAATATTAGAAGAGTGTGAATCAGAATTTAATACACCAATTTTTCCAGTCAAGAAACCAAATGGAAAGTATAGGTTGGTGCAGGACTTAAGGGCAGTCAATCTTTTAACCAAGGACATTCACCCAGTGGTAGCAAATCCATATACCTTGTTAACATCTGTTTCTGAGAAATTCCAGTGGTTTTCAGTAATAGATCTGAAAGATGCATTCTTCTGCATCCGATTGGCACCGGAAAGTTGGCACCTCTTTGCCTTTGAATGGGAAGATCCAGACACTGGAAGAAAAAGGCAACTCACTTGGACGCGGCTGCCACAAGGATTCAAATCCTCGCCTACAATATTTGGTAATCAACTAGCGAAAGAACTCGAGCAGTGGAAGACAACTCAGGTAAAAGACTCTCCTTTCTCTTACATAGTTCTGCAGTATGTAGATGACATTCTTCTGGGCACTGAAGAACAACAGATGTGTTGTAAGCTGACCATTGAACTGTTAAACATGTTAGGACAAGCAGGTTATCGGGTCTCGAAGGAAAAGGCCCAACTAGTTAAACAGAAAGTTATCTACTTAGGTTGCGAGATTTCTCAAGGCGTCCGGCGGCTAGGGGCAAACAGAGTACAAGCTATCTGTGCTATTCCAGTTCCACGGAATAATCAGGAATTAAGGTCTTTTCTAGGAATGATCGGCTGGTGTCGACTATGGATTCCTGACTTCGGACTCCTTGCCAGACCACTGTACGAAGCAGTAAAGGAGCCGCAGTTAACCTGGAAACCAGCACAGGAAAAGGCATTCCACCAACTGAAGAAGGCCTTGCGGGAAGCACCTGCCCTGGGACTGCCCGACTTAACTAAAGATTTCCAACTATATGTCTGTGAAAGACAACGGTTGGCTTTGGGAGTACTCACTCAACGACTGGGATCTTGGAAGAGGCCTGTCGGATACTTCTCAAAACAATTGGACACTGTAAGTGGGGGATGGCCTGGGTGCCTTAGGGCGGTGGCTGCAACAGTGATACTAATTCAGGAAGCACGTAAACTGACACTGGGAAGGCATATCACAGTTTACGTACCACATATGGTTATTGCAGTCCTGGAACAGAAAGGGGGCATTGGCTCTCCTCTAGCAGAATGCTGCAATATCAGGCCTTGCTCAGAGAACAAGATGACATTGAATTAAAAGTCACTAACCATCTCAATCCAACTGAGTTTCTCAGATCCACACAGGAAGAGGGAGTCTTGGAACATGACTGCATGGAGACTATTGAACATGTCTATGCAAGTCGGAAGGACCTGAAGGACGAACCGCTGGAGAACCCAGATTGGGAACTGTTCACAGATGGATCAAGCTTTGTGGAAAACGGAACCAGGTATGCGGGGTATGCAGTGGTTACCTTACAGGAAATCATAGAAGCAAAAGCACTACCCCCAGGAACATCTGCACAAAAGGCTGAAATCTGGGCCCTGGTAAGAGCCCTGATTCTGAGTCAAGGAAAAAGGGTGAACTTATGGACTGACTCTAAATATGCCTTTGGAGTAGTCCATGTACACGGAGCATTGTGGAAGGAAAGAGGATTGCTTACTTCCCAAGGCTCAACCATAAAGCACCGAGAAGAAGTACTGCAGCTCCTGGAGGCCATACATCGACCATCAGCTGTGGCAATAATGCATGTAAAAGGATATCAGACCAATTTGGAACCCGAGTCTCAAGGAAATAGACTGGTAGATCAAGCAGCACAACGAGCAGCCACAGAGACATGGACTCAAATGGCTTTGCTGCCGACTCGTGATAATCCAGCAGCAGTGCACATGGAAGAGAAACGCCATTATACACCAGAGGATGGAAAATTGACCCAAATGATGGAAGCAAAGAAAAATGTGAAAGGATGGTATATTACCCCTACTGGACAGGTAATACTGCCAATCAGAATAATGAAAACAGTACTTGAAATCGAACATGGTAAGTGCCATTGGGGTGCAGAAGCAATGGTAAAATTTCTAAAAAATAAAATTTTCTCAAATCAGATGTTAACATTAGCAAAAAGGGTGAATGCAACATGTCTATCATGCATTAAAAATAACCCGATAGTTAGAAAACAAGTACAAATGGGAAAACTTCAAATTGGACAACTTCCAGGAGATTATTGGCAAGTAGATTTCTCAGAATTACCAAAAGCTCAGACATACAAGTACTTACTAGTGTATGTGTGTACTTTCTCGGGATGGCCAGAAGCTTTCCCATGTAGAACTAATCAGGCAAAGGAAGTAGTGAAAACCCTCCTGAAAGAAATCATTCCGAGGTTTGGAGTGCCGTTAGGATTGTCTTCAGATAGAGGGCCACATTTTATTGCAGGGGTCGTACAGGATTTAGTCACAATGTTAGGAATAGCGTGGAATCTCCACACTCCGTGGAGACCACAATCCAGTGGGCAGGTGGAAAGAATGAATCAGACTTTGAAAAATCAATGTCGTGGTTTTGCCCTGGCTCAATTTACTTTTATACCCCCACATACAATTACTATTAGTTGAGAGAAGGTTTATGCTGACAAAAGGAGACTGAATTAAAAAAAAGGTATGAGTGTTTATTATTATTATCAAACTAAAACTAAAGAATTATATCTACAATAATTTTACTTAAGTAAAAGGTATTATGTATTTACAGAAGATACTTCTCCCCCCACCTCCCTTTATATCAGTCCAAGGAGGAGAAGCAGTCTTTTTCTGTTCTCAGAATTCCAGCTCTCTCTCTCTCTCTAGTAACTGCAGCACTTTCGTCGCAGTTGGAACTTCTTTATCTCTCTCTTATTCTGTGTTGGCCTCCAGGGCTGGGCTTACCCCCCTCCTGGGTTAAAACCAAAGGCTGGGGGTTACTCAGGTCCTGAAGGGTCTCCTTCCATAGACTTGCAAGGGGACACTTGCTTACTATGGATCTTCTTCCACAGGGTTACAGGGGATAATAGTTTAAGAGTTCACCCCTGTTTCCCTATGGAGGTCCCTCCCCATGGGAGAACAGTCCTTGATTGACTTCTCGGCATGGGTCTAGTCTGGATCCCTTACTCGGATCCCAATATCCCACCTGAGCCATTTTCTGCTCCAGCGTAGGTTCTCTCAGGATCACAAATTCTTAGCACCAGCAGCATGGATCCCACACATGGATCCCAATATCCCTACCCGAACCGTTTTTTGTTCCAGCGTAGGTCCTCTCAGGGTCACAAATCTTCAGTAACAGCATGGATCTATCACTGAGATCCCAAGCTTATCTGAGCCGTCTCGCTCCAGCATAAGCATCGTCCCCTTCGAGGGTCACAAAGTCTTTAACAGGACTCTGCCTCATCTGAGCCGCTTTTACTCCAGTATAAGGCTTTCTCTCTGTTAAAGTCACAAATCTCTGGTGCATTCACAAGCTCCTCTGTGAGCCACATGGGGGTCTCTTCACCCCAACAAACTTCTACAGGTGGCAGGGTTTTATTTTTCAGTCTTTACCCTGCTGAAGGGAGGGAGAGCGGAAGGGAGAAAAAGCAGCTTTCCCCCCTTCGAACTTTTCTTCTCTCTCCTGCGACTGCAGCTTTGACCTTGGAAATTCTGTTATCTCATGGCTGGAATTCTTCTGCAGCGGTTTTTCGTCTAAGCAGTTCGTCTTTTAAACTTTTTTTTTTCTTCACTCTCTCACAAGAGAGAAGGGAGGCTTCAGTACTGCACCTGCCCCCCCCGGCCCAAGCCGGGGGAGGAGGGGGCCTTGGCCCTCCTCGGGCCCACTACCCTTCTACATGGTTGCTGCTCCTAATTTCAACTGCACAACCAACTTTCTCTTCCGTTTTCTTGAAGATGTAATTAGCAAAGGCGTCACTGAACTTTTTGATTGGTTTTTTTTTGTCCGGAAATCACCTGGACAAAACCATCCTCAGCCCCAGCGATGGGCTGGTGGGCAAAACCACGACAATCAATTAAAGAAAATTTGTCAAGAAGCAAAAATTCAGTGACCCCAAGCCTTGCCGCTTGCTCTGTTAAGAATTAGAATTAAATCCAGAGAAAGAATTGGAGTAAGCCCATATGAGATTCTATATGGGAAACCATACCATGCAACAACATATCAGGGTGATCCTCATGTAGTGGGAGACCAAGCTGTGTTTATCTATATTCTGTCTCTAAATAAGACCCTTGCAGCACTCTGAGGAACCTTACAGTGGAATCGACCTCTGCCTCTGGAGAATCCAGTGCATGACATCTCTCCAGGAGATCAGGTCTACATAAAGAATTGGTCAGTGGAACCACTGAGAGAAACATGGGAAGGCCCCTGCCAAGTGTTGATGACAACCTATACAGTAGTCAAGGTCGAAGGCATCGACAACTGGATTCATTACACGAGAGTCAAGAAGGTCCCCACGCAGTGGTCGGTGGAACCTATCGCGCCGACCAAAATGGTGTTCCGACCAGTCAAATAAGAATTGTAATACGAGTGATAATATTCCTGTTATTGATAAGTACTGCTGATGCATCTGTTAAAGTTAGTGTTTCTGATTCCTTTTTCCTAGTACCTGAAGGTACGAATGTCAATCTGACTTGTTCCTTTTCTGACGACCAGGGAGTTGGATTGGAAGAAGTGAATGCTGGGTGGCAGTGGATGGATCAGGACCAAATCATGACAGATGGTGTGACTACGGTATGGAATGTGACACAGCAAAAAGGCTATACCGTCCTGCAGGTACCCAATGTAACTTCTAATGCAAATGGTGTATATTGTTGCATAGTATGGATTCGAATGAGTTTCGATTATGGACATGCCAATTTCACACACAATGAGAACACTAAAGTACAAATAATACCCCCTCACATGTGGTCTGACATGTGGAATGGTCCTCCCTTACGAATTAACTGTACTTTTGCCTTAGATAATCCATGCCCTGAGCCCATTGTATTGAAATGGTGGAAATTAAATATGACAACCAGGATGTGGGAGAGACAAAACAAAGGAGTTAGCTGGTGGTCTAGTGAAAAAGAAGGGAGAGGTTGGCTAAACATTTCAGATCCAAAAATAGGAGAAACAGAAGGCACCTTTTTATGTATAGTCACTTGTACAGAGGAAGGAAATTATGGTATAAGAACAGTAGAAGCTGTACCATATCAAGGACAAGGAATTAGACCAGAACATGGAGTTTATTCCATACCGGAAGGAAAGGATATAACGTTAAGCTGTAAAATTCAAAGACAACATTACACGGATTATGGATGGTGGTTCAAAGGACACAATTTACAGGGTGACATTAAATACCTTATTGAACAAAGGCCGGATGGAATTATTTTAACAGTTAAACAGGTACAAAGAGGACAGGATGAAGGACAATACATTTGCTGGATAAGTAAGGATGATTGGTGGGAACAGGGACGACCTCTATTTATGTGAAAACTGAGCGAGTGACTCGACAGACTCACACATCACAAATCCCGCAAATCCCTCATAGAGGAATTACACAAGAAAACTTGGTGGTTGGATTAATTAGAGATTTTGGGAAAGTTCAAAATGTCTCTAAAATTACTGCATGCCTCCCGATGCCTCATGCAGCCGGAGATCCAATTCCATGGGGAGTAATACCAGTACCAGAAATTCCTAAAATATTTATTAACATCACTTGGAATTGTAAATTCATTACTACTACTTCGATATGAATCTAACAGATGCGTGTCTAGCTAACAAAGATAAAAACTAAGAAACAATGTGAAGAAATGCCTGGATTTTTGGCCGTTGGCTAAAACCGCAATCGGAGATCAATGATCAACTAGGACAATTGTATTAGTCTCACCCTCGGCTGTTAGTCCTGATACATTGTCATAAAGCGTTCAAGTTCCAATCCTACGAGAAAAACAGGAAGAAGTCTGTCTAAACGTTACTAGTGCTACAACAATGGAAGGATGGCAGACAATTTGGGGACCAAGTTTATTAGAAACCTACAGCTACCTGGGAAAAGTACAATGGTGCATCCACTGGGTAGGTACCAAAAATCAAAATTACTCCTTTTTACATCCAAAACACAAACAGTGGCGAGAAATAGTCTCACCCACAGAACTGTGGAATTGCACTCGAATTTACACGTGTGACACTCCCAATAATGACATAGGCTTAATTCCGGTGCGAATGCTTTTACAATTAGGCTGTGAGTGTCGAGGATATAATCACTCTATAAAAGGTCATGACAATTCACGTAATGTCAACTGTCTAACAACCACGGTGAGAAGTCCAGGGAATTTAGTCTGGGTAATGGGACATGGACAATGGACCACTCACATGCCCGTAGATGGACCAGCGACACAAATTACTTTGGGTATTCCTACGCTTTGCCCATACTGGAAAACAGAGAAATTGACCGCAGTTGAAATGCAACCTAGACAAAAGAGAGATACAGAACAAGATTCTGAAAATTGGCATGACCCATCGGATGGAGTAAAATTTGGATGGGTGTTAGAATCTTTGTTTGCACATATAGCATCATATCGCTATAGAGAAATGCTGTTTAAATTAATGGGACAAACTGAAAGATTGGCTGCAGCTACTAAGAAAGGTTTTCGAGATATGAATGTTCAATTACAAGCAACCACACGCATGACTATACAAAACCGAATGGCATTAGATTTAATTCTGTTAAAAGAACATGGAGTTTGCGGTTACCTGCATGCACGAGATGAGCACTGCTGTATTCACATCCCAAATGTCACACATGAAATTGAAAATGACATTTCTCAACTGGAACAAATTGAGGGAAATGTGCACAATTTACAGCAAGAAGTAGAATATAATTGGATTGGTGAATTATTCAGCTCCCTTGGTCTTCACCTGTCAGGTTGGCTGTCTTCCATCATTCAATATGCTTTGATGTTAGGCATAATAATTCTTGTTGCTCTGCTTGTATATAAGTGTCTTTTAGGAATAATTGTAAAGGAAGGCCAACACACTCGTCGAATCATGATGGCATTGACTCGGAAAGAAGTTATTCTTCCGAACAGTGATTCCCCTCCAGCAATTCAAGAGACGAAGATATAAAGATTTGAGCATCCTTGCAATTGAAGATTGAAGAATGCTCAAAAGGGGGGACTTGTTGCAGTGATTACAGCACTAGTAGTAGTTTGGTCAAAGGTTTGCTTTGCAGGGTAGGCCTGAAAGAGGCTCTGCCAGCAACACCTGGGACTTATGAGTTAGGAATGTGCTGATCAGAAGAAACAATACTAAAAGGATTAAGTCAAGCATGCAGAACTGGTACAAGATGATTTGTAACTAGAAATAGGATTTAGTCTGGTGGTGGGAGTCAGTTACACAATATGTTAGAGGGGAGAGGTAACAGTTGATTGTATTCAGGATGATATATGTAAGTTTATGTATAACTGGTATATTTGCTTTGATGTGTGAGCCAATCACGTAGCTTTGTTTGTTAAAGGTATAAAAGATGTAGTCGACATGAGGGTCTTTGGACTCCTGACTTGGGACGCTAGTCCTCAGGTTTCCCGGGCCCTGAATAAAGCACCGCATAAACTGACACTCTGTTGGTTTGTGTT